>NC_059394.1:20245050-20545050 GCF_905220565.1 Melitaea cinxia
CTATAAGGAGTCTATCTGCCAAATTTCAAGTTTTTAGGTGTTATAGTTTCGGAGATTTCGTGGTGAGTGAGTAAACCTACCATCCCCCGTTTTAACCCCAAAAGGGAGTTGATTTCTAAAGATAGATTATTTGGACACCTTCTCATTATCTATAAGGCATACATTTTAAATTTCAAGTCTCTTACTTCAAAATCATGGGACTTTCATACAAACTTCCGACCCCCGTTTTATCCCCTTAGGGGTTGAATTTCGTAAAATCCGTTCTTAGCGGATGTTTACACTCTATAAGGAGCCTTCCTGCCAAATTTCAAATTTGTAGGTGTTATAGTTTCGGAGATTTCGTGATGAGTGAGTCAACCTACCATCCCCCGATTCAACCCCAAAAGGGAGTTGATTTCTAAAGATATATTTTATTTTACTTTATTTTACTAATTATATAATTATATTATTTGAACACCTTCTCATCATCTATAGAGCATACATTTTAAATTTCAAGTCTCTTACTTCAAAATCATAGGACGTTCATACAAACTTGCAACCCCCATTTCACCCCCTCAGAGGTCGAGTTTCGTAAAATCCGTTCTTAGCGGATGCCTACGTCTTATAAGGAGCCTATCTGCCAAATTTCAAGTTTGTAGGTGTTATAGTTTCGGAGATTTCGTGATGAATGACCTTTCGCGTTTATATATATTATAGATAAATACACGATAATGGATCATATTACTTTTACATGGCCAAACCAGAATATAAATATTTTTATTTTGTTTATAGCACCAAAATTTCTCAATTGCCTCACCAACAAAAGGTTTTTGACGTCTATGGTGGCTACATTGACTAGTAGCTCGTGTGCTACTCCCCGAAGTTTTGTATACCTCTCGTTGGGTTAGTTTGGTAGATTACCAACTACTTTTACCTAACAGGAAAAATAAAAAAAGTGCGAATTGTTACACCACATTTCTGTACTCTGGTTGAACCGTTCTAACTGAAATTACATACGAGTACATTCAGTTGACCTCAAATTTATTTGTTATATTTTGGTAGCCGTGCCTGCGACTTCTTCCGCGTTTTGGCTATTTACATGTCCAACGCAATTCTTTAAATTGGTATAACTATTTTATTTATGATTGACATGAAACAAAGTTTGAATGTTAAGTTAATCTTACCACATTATACTAGTGAAAACCACATTTATATCGGATAAGCTGATTTTATGAGATTAGCACACGCACAGACAAACAGACAAAAATTCCAATAGTCATTGTTTTGGGTGCTTTTTGCGTTGATAAAGCTCCCAATAATATTTTTTCTCACATATCTTTCATATACACAAAGCGCTACGTTCCATTTTTATTATATGGATTGACTACTAGTTAATCCGGCAAACGTTGTTCTGCCATATAGATAATATGGTCACCGCAATCACCTACGGGTATAAAAAATTACCTACGACCCTTTCTGAGATCTACCAAATATATATACACAAGAAAATACATAAAAAATTTGATCTGTCTTCTGTAACAAATACTGTAACACATTTTTTTTATATATTAGTAGACATAGGACACATATGACTATGTCGGTGGTTTTTTTCATGGTTTGTATGCTATATCATACATGGAACAAGATTTAAATGAAAAGATTAGCTCCGTTCAGTCGATAAGCGAAATTAAATACCAAATAAACATGATAATGTTTTGGCGAAAGGTTCACTCCAAATGACTAGTGGTTGTAGCTTAATTCTCTCGTTTTTAAACGGTTTTATTTAGCTCACCCCGTTTGTTTTATTTATTTTTTATTATTTATTCTTGGGTCAAATTTAGTAATTCAAATTTCACCCTCTTCCTGTCAACCGATTAATCTGAAATTTTGTATACACTTTGGATTTTGGTGACAATACAATTATGTTTATTCATTATCATTATAAATTCAAGATGGCCGCCGCTACAAAATGGCGGATAATTTATGTTTTATTGATCCCATTAATATTGGTATCAAATGAAAGGGCTCAACAAGCAGAATACAATATACTATAAAAAATTGAAATCCAAGATGGCGGCCGCTACAAAATGGCAGATAACGTAGGTTTTATCAATCCCATCAATATGGGTATCAAATGAAAGGGCTCAACAAGCAGAATACAATATACTATAAAAAATTGAAATACAAGATGGCGGCCGCTACAAAATGGCGGATAACGTAGGTTTTATCGATCCCATCAATATGGGTATCAAATGAAAGTGCTCAACCAGTATAATCAATGTACTATATAAAATTAAAATCCAAGATGGCGGCCTCTACAAAATGGCGGATAACTTAGGTTTTATCAATCCCATCAACATGGGTATCAAATGAAAGGTCTCAACAAGTAGAATACAATTTACTATGCAAAATTGAAATCTAAGCTGGCCGCCGCTACCAAATGTCTGATAACAATTTTTTATCAATCCCACCAATATGGGTATCAAATAAAAGGGCTTGACAAGAAAAATACAGTGCACTATACAACCTCAATATTTAAGATGGGCCTTGCAATAATGAAGCACTAAATGAATTAAACAGAATGCAAAATAAAAACTAAAAACTAGAAAATAAAAATAGGTAAAAAAACTTTTTAAGTTAAACGGTTTTATGTTAAACATACATTGCAATGTTTAAGATAAATGTACTAAAAACCAAAAAATAATAAAATAGATACAGTCGTGGGAATTATAAACATATGCATAGACTAGACTAAAATAAAACCGTGGGGCACGTCAATTGTCTACAAATTATCGACTTAATATGCGATAGAAGAATCGTTTAATTCGTCGTTAAAATAGGCAGTTGGCCCGCAGACGGTGAGGAAATTACTTACTATTTTCTTGCTCATGGAAATTCCAATAGTTATACACTCCATGTAAATAAAAGAGATGTTTCAACTAGTTTATCGTTGGACATTCACACTGCTGGCTGGCGAGGAATCGTTTCACTGCTCGTAGTTCGTCTTTGATCGACAAAACATATGATAAAAGTACTACTCGCTCACCACTATGAAACCCTAAAACTCGCTTATAATCGAGCTTGCTAGCTTGTTTCCACATTCTAGCCCTACTTATCACACGTCCATCTTTGTCGGTTGAACAACTGCCTAATTATAGTGTAACATTACAAAACAAACATTTTAATCAACGATTGTAGACAATTGACGTGCCCCACGGTTTTATTTTAGTCTAGTCTATGCATATGTTTATAATTCCCACGACTGTATCTATTTTATTATTTTTTGGTTTTTAGTACATTTATCTTAAACATTGCAATGTATGTTTAACATAAAACCGTTTAACTTAAAAAGTTTTTTTACCTATTTTTATCTTATTTCACTATGATGAAATAAAAAATAAAAAACTTGCAGCGATAGTTACGCGACCCATCGACGCCACCGGCTCAAGTTGTAACAATGGCTGCTGACCAAGCGTCTCCGTGGGACAATTCTAAAAGTGCATTTAGTTCATAAGTTTCAAATGTAATGTTTAAATTAATCATTATTTAAAAATTAGTCTTGTAGAACATTTGTAACTGTAAACATCTTATAATTAATAAATAAAAATATTTTTTTAAAAGAAATACGTTCGCTGTTATTTAACTCGATGCTTGCCGCTTTTTAACCGACTTCGAAAAAAGGAGGAGGTTCTCAATTCGACTGTATTTTTTTTTTTTTTTTTTATGTATGTTACATCAGAACTTTTGACCGGGTAGACCGATTTCGACAAATTTTGTTTTAATCGAAAGGTTTTGTGTGCCAATTGGTCCCATTTAAATTTATTTGAGATCTAACAACTACTTTTCGAGTTATATCTAATAATGCGTTTTTACTTGACGCT
This sequence comes from Melitaea cinxia, assembly GCF_905220565.1. Taxonomy (NCBI): domain Eukaryota; kingdom Metazoa; phylum Arthropoda; class Insecta; order Lepidoptera; family Nymphalidae; genus Melitaea; species Melitaea cinxia. The sequence continues at coordinate 20,248,911 of NC_059394.1, forward strand.
TTTTTCGTCGACCTACGTTGTATTATACCACATAACTTTCTACTGGATGTACCGATTTTGATAATTCTTTTTTTTGTTGGAAAGGGGATATCCTTAGTTTGGTACCATGATAAGGAAACCAGGATCTGATGATGGGATCCTAGACAAATCGAGGGAAACTCTCGAAAATCCGCAATAACTTTTTACTGGGTATACCGATTTTGATAATTTTTAATTTTATCGAAAGCTGATGTTTATCGTGTGGTCACATATAAATTTTACCGAGATCTGATAACTGCTTTTTGAGTAATCTTTGATAACGCGTTGTTACTTGACTATTTTTTCGTCGATCTACGCTGTATTACTCGTCGATGTAATTGAAGTCGGTTTTTTTTTTCGTTTGCGAGCAAACACAATTATTGGATATTTAAGCCATGAAAATATTGTCACCAATGAGAAAAGTATAAATTCAAAATACAATAAATTATGTTTACAATTTCAAACTTATATGTAAATCACGTTTCCTCGCGATTTAAGCGCTTTTTTCGTAAAAACGCCTAATTTATTACTTACTGTTTCTGTTTTTTCATGTCCAATCTGATAAGGTGACAGCAACTCGAAGGAGCGCATTACGCGTGATAGTGTCATTCGTTTCCCCACAACACTTGACGAGGGCTCCGTCGAGTATAAATAAAAACATTATGTAAATGTTTCAACGTAACTTTAATATCTTGATGGGTAATTTGGAGGGTTTTTTTCACCGTAGTATTCGTATTTACGATTTTATTGTCAGATTACATGTAGAATAATAATTGTGTTTGCTCGCAAACGAAAAAAACCGACTTCAATTACATCGACATGTAATACAACGTAAGTAGACGAAAAAAAATTAACAAACGCACTAGTCGTCACTACGATTTTCGAGGGATGCCTCGATTTCTCTGGGATGCCAGCATCGGATCCCGGTTTCCTTATAATGGTACCACACCTGGCATATCTGCTTTCCAACAAAAAAAAAAGAATTATCAAAATCGGTTCATAAACGACGAAGTTATCCACGAACAGACATAATATATATACTGGTGGTGGTGACTATGGGCAAAACACATGAGTTCACGTTATTTTTGGCGTCAACTTGTGGAGGCCTATGTCCAGCAGTGGACATAGGCCTCCACAAGTTGACGCCAAAAATAACGTGATACAGAGTATTAATATTGAAGAGTCCGTTTCGAGCATAGTTTATTTCTCGCTCGCTCGCTTCAGCCTCTAAAATCCCACTGCTGGGCATATGCCTCTTTTCCTATGTAGGAGAAGGATAAGAGCTTAATCCACCACGAGTTGGCGGATATATTGCCCCTCCTTATTTATCTTTTTACTCTCCTCATCTTAGGCTTACATTAAATATAACTTCATGTCATGACATTTCTTCGTGTGTTTACTTTTGTTTGAACGTATTTTTTTTTTCTCTTTTTTTTATATATTTTGTTTGTAGTATGTATATATGTATATATATAAGTATATTTATGTATTTATATGCGTATTTTTATTTTGCTTGTATTGTTTTATAGTCCTACCTCAACACTTACTTTTACTATTTTTTTACGCCTTAAGGTTGACTGGTAGATAAGGCTGTACGGCCTTAAGTCCGCCTTTTGCGCAACGTGTTATCTTGATGTGTTGTTATGTTGTTTTTTTTTTTTTGGAGTTGTGTAATAAAGTTTAAATAAATAAATAAATAAATATTGCCTACTATGAGTAGCCATCGCTACCAAGTTTACCAAGCCATCGGACCAACGGCTTAACGTGCTCTCCGAGGCATGATTAGAAGACCCATAAGGACTGTAAAAACACCCAGACCACGGCAAACATCTGTATCACTAATACTAATAGTCTTATTTATATTTAAGACATACTTGGTGTCAATATATTTTGCCATAATCAACGTACAGTTTCATCATAAACGCTTATTCTTTGAAATACTATTTCAAATTCTAATTGAAAACAACCATGATTTAGAACATTTAGAAATAAACGACGTGCTGGCGCAACGGTCACGAAACTGGTTTGTGGCTGTTGCGCTGACGGTTGCGGGTTTGATCCCCGCACATGACAAACATTTTTATTGGCTATACAGATGTTTTCCGAGGTCTGGGTGTTTGTGCAGTCCTTGTGGGTCTCCCCACCGTACCTGGGAGAGCACGTTAAGCCGTCGGTCCCGGTTGTTATCATGTATACCTGATAGCGATCGTTACTCATAGTAGGAAATATATCCGCCAACCCGCATTGGAGCAGCGTGGTGGATTAAGCTCTGATCTTTCTCCTACATGGAGTAAGAGGCCTATGTCCAGCAGTGGGATATGCGTATGTCTTAAATTATGAGTTTATATGTCGTGCCTCGAAAAGCAATTTAAGAATTTAATTTTATCATGTAAAGGCTTGTCAACAGTTGTTATTTTTAAAAGAGAAATTATCTGTTAACTATCATTGGAGCAAAATAGTGTGACTGTGACTCTGTAAAATTTTTTTGAGAGAATAACTGCGGAGTTTCCAGCCGCATATTTTCTGCAGAATCTACTGTCTGAATTGGTAGGTACATTTTTAATGATTATTGGAATTTCGATTTGTAAGATGACGATTCGAATGTGTTTTCAAGCCTATTTTAATAAAGCTATTTTCGTTTTGGCAGTGAGACATTTGCAGTCTGATTTTGTTCAAGTCAAATCGAAAATATGATATTTTTTTATGGTAATAGTCAACAAAGGAGCATATTAGCCAGTTTCTAATTATACAACTGCCTGTAATCATTTTCAGTGTCACGTGAGCCACAAACGCGTTGCTGTCTAAAATGGACTAAAGGCACGTTGGTATTTCAAATAGCAATTCATTTTCGTAACAATTAAGTTAATCGTGCAGTTTCTAAAACAACAGGAAAAAGAATCTTTTCCTGAATATTGGAATTGGGTCAAGGAGAACACGACAGTGGTTTTGGTCGTGGTCTGAACGTTTGGGCTTGGGTATTGTTCATGTTTCCAGACCTTTGATAAAGGGATAATCCCCAGTAAGGACCGCTAAGTAGGGAAAAAGGACAGTGGATGGGTAAAGAATTTTAGCTTTCGGTCCTTTGACTCGGTGTTGTATTTGTATTTGTATTGGGCTCGATTTTCCGCATTTAGACGCAAAGGTGGTCCATTATGCGTGAAAAGTGGGCTGACTAGTTCAGCCAGCCTAGCTCCTTCCAGAAACTCAGAAGCCTCCTGGGGCGTTCACAGGCTTCTCGGAGCGTCCTTATTTCCTTAAGGATGGTAGCCCGGTGTGCGGCCACTCCCTCGCATTCCAGGATTACGTGGGCGGCTGTTTCTTCAGCAGCCAGACAGCCCTTGACTCGGTGTTAAAGAATAACCATAACAGTTTCAGATACCCACTTACAGTGAGAGCGAAATTTCTAGAAAAATTTCTGATTGACTTAAGAATGCTGGATAAATTAGGTACGTTATCTATTTCTTAATGTATCTAATATGGAAAATTTAGTAATGTTTAAATTTACTGACTTATATTGAGTTACATAAAAATATAGTTTGTAGTACTAAGTAGGTTTACCAGATGTTTCAAGAAGTATATATAAACACCCTTGAGACGAAATAAATGTTTTGATATATATATTTTCGCGTTGCCGACCCTGCCCCCAATCCCTTACTCTCTCAGAGCTCTGGTCACCTTACTCACCACAGGAATACAACACCGCTTGAAAGCAGTATTATTTAGCTGCAATCTCCTGTAAGGTCGAAGTACTTCACCAGTCGGACTACTCCAGATTTAAACAGGATATTTCCTGCTGTACTTAACCTCAGTTTAATATTATATTATTAATATTACCTGTTCTAGATATGACTGGACCAAAATTAAATTCGACCGTAAAAAATTGAGATATTAATAAAAAAAAAACTATTCATAATGGCTATTTGAGACAATCATCCAAGATGTTATTAATACATATTTGGAAAATAGTACTCAAAGGTTGAGAATTTAACCCCTTCTAATATTAAAGCGTTACCTGTCCGTCTATGACAGGTCTATATTTAAATTAACCAAAATAGACTGGTATTAAATTTTACTACATTTTGTATTACGATGGTCGCTAGCAAAACGTGCTACATATTATAAACTAGCTGCCCGGACAGACTTCGTTCTGTCATTTTTTTAAGTATTCATGCCGTCCGTGGGCCTTAAGGAAGATACAAAAAATTAAACTAGCCGAATTGGTCGAGTCATCCTCGAGTTATGCGCTTAGCAACATTCATTTTTATTTATATAAATTAACTAGCTGACCCCGAAAACGTTGTTTTGCCATAACACAAAATCTCAAATATTTTTCTCAATTTTATCGCAGCACCAACTGTCGGGACAAACTGAAATTAAAATAGAATAATAGTTAATATTTGATGCCGCGATGGTAGCGCAGTCTACCGGATCCAATGTAAAACATTCCAAAATTAACAACTACTTATAAATGAAAAATTAGTTAAATAAACATTTTCCAGTGGACCAAATTATATGGTACGCGCTCATCGTAGTCGTACGTGTTTGCTAAGCCAATAATTAAAACTAGTGACAAAAAAAATTTAGTGATGGGAAACACGCTCCTCGATATCGATACTTTTGATTAGGTTATTGTTATCATGGAGCGTTTTCTGCAAAGATCGAATTCACTTGGGAAACGACCTAACGATTTTCCCAGTGACACCTCGCATTGGGAAATACCAAAGAGACCTGCACGTCCGGCGGAAGCAAATGCATCGGTCCCAACAAACACCACAAATCGGTTCACCCCTTTGGAAACCAATAACTCATCGGCAGATAACCCAAACAAACGACTTCAAGATGCTACTACTGCCCGTAAGAATATACATAAGACCCCACCTATTGTAATAGAACTCAAAAAAGAATGGAGTCACGAAGATATTCGGGTTCTTATCAGTAGATATAGCACAACCTTTCATTTACAATATAGAGGCAATAACAGAGTTGCAGTTTGTTGTTACTCCCCAGAAAGTCACGAAGCCGTTAAAAAGGGTCTCAAGTCGGAAAATGTTCCCTACCACACTTTCTCACGCAAAGATGAGAGAACTTCTAAAGCAGTGATTTTTGGACTACCAGCTTACGTTGAGCCGTACTTACAGGAAGAGCTCAACGCTCTTGGGTTTGCTGATGTCATTGTTCGCAAAATGAAAACACCGAATGGAAGTAATACCACATGTCCACCTTATTTTGTTCAACTCCCTCCTGGTAGTGATATTAAGCGCTTCAAGCAAATAAAATACATTAGCAATTGTGTAATTCAAATACGTAAATACCAATCTAAAAACCTATACGGAACTCAATGTTTTCGTTGCCAGGGATTTGGACACTCATCGAAGAACTGCAATCTTACTCCCCGGTGTGTCAAATGTAAGGAACAACATCTTACTAATGACTGCCCAAAAAAGGATCGCACACAACCAGCTCAGTGTTGTAATTGTGGAGAAAGTCATCCTGCAAATTATCGACAGTGCAGTGTACGTATGAACTACCTTCGATTTATCCAGGAGAAAAATTTAAAATCTCAAGCTACCAAAATTTTACCTAAATCATTGATAGGTAGACACGTTGATGGTCGCCCCTGGAATGAAGTAGCAGCCTTAAAGAACCAAAAACATCCCACTGGTACTCAATTCTCCAATAAAGATGATCAAGCAACCTTAGATATGCTAATAATTTTTAAGGCAATTAAATCAATTAAAAATGAATTTGTCGCATGTACGAACATGATGGATAAGGTTATTCTTATCCTAACCCATCTAGGTCAATATGTTTAGTGCGAATACATTACGCCTACTAGTTTGGAATGCTGATGGCATTCGTAGAAAGATTACTGAGCTCTGGGATTTGGTAAGTACTCTTAAAATAGACATTATTGCCTTATGCGAGACCAGAATATCACCCAATGTTAATCTTAAAACACCTGGGTTTCATTGTTACCGACAGGACAAGACAGACGAAGGGAGGGGGCAGGGGGTGGCCATTTTAATAAAGACCGATATTCCTCATACTCCAATAAAAATCCCCCAAATAAACAATCTAGAGTGCATAGGACTACAGTTACAGCTTTCTTGTGGCCAGGTGACCTTTATTGCTGCTTATCAGTCTCCGAACCTCCCGTTGTTGTGTAGTGACCTGGATGCTATAATGAATTCTTATACTTCAGTGGTTCTAATGGGTGATTTAAATACAAAGCATCCTTACTGGAACTGTTCTGCGGCGAATTTGCATGGCGATATTTTATTTAATCATATGATTAACAATGAATATGACATCTTTGCACCTAATACTCCAACTTTAGTTCATTATAATGCTTTATACAGCCAATCAACACCAGACGTAATCGTGGTTAAAGGCGTTCAAGATATATCTGAAGTAAAAGCCTACACCTCCTTATCATCGAACCATCTTCCTGTCTTCTTTATGATTAATAGTAACTACACTCGCAAATCTCACCTCGCATTTAACTATACTAAGGCTAATTGGAATAATTATAGAAATTATATCAATCAAAATATCACTCTTGATAATTTACCATTCAAATCTGTGTCTGAAATAGATTACAACATAGAACATTTGTCTAACACCCTTATCAATGCCCGTAATTTTAGTATTCCTGTAACTAAAGCTTATAGTAAAATCTCGCTTCCTCGTTACATACGAAAACTAATTAAATTCAAGAATGCTTGCCGCAGAGCTTCTCTCAAGGCAGACAACAATGGATTAAGACGATATCTCTTATCTAAATTTAATAACTTGCAATATATAATCGACAATAAAATAAAGGAGTTTAATGATAGCCTCTGGGACAGGAAATTAGCAAGCGTAGATAATCCCTCATCCGATCTTTGGAGATTTGTCAAATCAATTAACCCTAGACCAAATGTCATACCTCCATTGAAAATAAGCAATAGTCACACTACTTCCACCACACAAGAACAGTGCGAAGTGCTGGCAGATGTATTCCTGGAAAACATGAACCTTACAAAGTCTTGGTACAGTGACTCCGAAACTGAACACAGAGTTGCTGAGTCCGTCAAGGGTCTCGAATCTACCCATAACTTTATACCTGAGAAACTAGTTACGCCATCACAAATAAAGAGATTACTTAGCAAACTCAAATCTCGTAAGGCCCCTGGTATAGATGATTTGACAAACTACCTGCTAAAAAATATATCACAAAAAGGTCTTGTCTTACTAACCAAAATATTTAATGGATGTTTAATATTGGGTTATTATCCATCTTCTTGGAAAACCGCAAAAATGATACCAATTAAAAAACCGGCAAAAAGCGATTCCTGTCCTAAAAGTTATAGACCCATTAGTTTACTACCTAGCCTTGGCAAATTGTTTGAATCAGTAATCCTAATGCACCTTCGAAAATTCACGGATCATTTACTTATATCGGAACAGTTTGGTTTTCGTCGTAATCATTCGACCACGCAACAATTAGCTAGAGTAAGTGAACAAATAACTCATGGTTTGAATCAAAAGAAGTGTACTGGTATGGTCTTATTAGATATTGAGAAGGCATTTGATACGGTGTGGCATGAAGGACTATTGCATAAGCTATTAATGTACAATGTTCCAACAGGACTTGTAAAACTGGTTCAGTCATATCTGGTCAACCGTTCGTTTTCGGTAGCCATTGGCGATCATAGATCTTCTCTTAAACATATACCAGCTGGTGTACCTCAGGGCTCAATTTTGGGTCCATACCTCTTTTCACTGTATATAAACGATATCCCCAAACAGCCACATACACAACTCGCTATTTATGCTGATGACACAGCATCATATACAACATCGGAGGATTGTGATTTGGTGATCGGTCGGCTACAACTTTCCATTGATCTACTCAGTGACTTCTTTACCAAGTGGAAGCTAAAGTTAAACTCCAATAAAACTGAATGTATAATGTTCTCTAGACGACGTTCGGTACCATCTAAGAAAATTAAAATAAATGATCATATCATCCCTTGGAGTCGTCAAGTCAAATATCTTGGTACAATAATTGACGACAAAGTTAACTGGAGTAAAAACACCGATAATCTGGTTCTTAAGGGTGTCAAGGCTATAAACGCACTACGGCCCATATTTAACAGAAAGACAAAAATTAGCTCGTCCACTAAGATGAAAATGTACTCAATGTTGGTAAGACCATGCTTAACATACGCTGCTCCTGTTTGGTGTAGTATACCAGAGTCAAAATACAATAAATTACAAACCATTCAAAACAAAGCTATTAAAATTGCCTATAATACCCCATTTCGGACTAACCTCAAAAGATTACATAAACATATTAGTTATCCAAGTTTAAAAAATTATATACTTAAAATATCTCGCAATTTCTATAAAAATAAAATCCCAGGTCACCCTAATATTCTGGTCTCATCGATTTGTCGTAGCAAACTTCGAACATTACCATATATCGATACATACAACAGGTACAGGTTACCACATCACTACTTTCTTGATGAATCATAACCAAATGAATCAACAAGCGACCGGCTTGCGTTGCGTATGTCGATCCAAAGCTCAGTAAATATTTCTACATACCCACATTGATTTATTTTTATTTCTATTATAAAATTGTAAACTAATAAGTACATATATTTTTGTAAATCCATTCTTTATTTTTTATTTTTACACTCATTTTCTAAGTGTAATAAGTATTAAGTGTAAATTTTAAAAATGTGCAACGTTTTACAAACGGCACATACCTAAAATTAGGTACTAATTGTACTACTCATACATGTGAAGTGTTTTTTGTGTAAATATGTTATAATTACTTTTTGTGGTTCAACGTATATGTTTGTAAAGGTGAGTTAGCCTAAAAATGTATTAATAAATATGATGTTAACAATAAGTGATGCTTTTGTAAACATTTTGTGTACTTGTATGATTTAATAAAGATATTTAAAAATCAATCAATCAATCAGTGGACCAAATTGTGAATTTAAACCATTCCGAAACCCCTTGAACTCACACAAATTTTTTTATCAAAATCCGTCCAGCCGTCTAGGAGGAGTTTAATGGTATACACACGCACACAAGAAATATATATATATAAAGATAAATTCAATTGAGTTGCATACAGGAAACTTGGATTCATATTTTGAACAGACTTCAATAAAGAACGCTTGTCGTATCGTTCCATTTAAATTTCATCGAGATCTGAGCAGTAATTTTTTAGTTATTTATAATAACGCGTACTTGGCTGTTTTTTCGTCTACCTACATTATATTCGAAGAAATTAAAGTTGTTTTTTTATCGTTTCCGGGCACACAATTATATAATGTATGGACATTTTAGAAGGACCTCACTCGTAAATTCTCTATTTTATTCTTACATAACGTCAAAAATTGTGTGATTAGTAATATTTAAAAGACTTTGTGTTGTATTTAACGGTTTATTTGAACGCGACTTTGGAAGGTAATCATAATTTTTAAACTATTTTGTATTTGAATTACGAATCGTTCAGTAGAGGATACAGTATGCTTACAGTATATTTAATGTTATTTTAATCGCATAGACGAGTATGTCTTTCTCTATTTTATTTTATTATATAATAAGTCTTAAGACCGCTCTGAATAATCTATCTATCTTTGGTTTTTTAACCGACTTCAAAAAGGAGGAGGTTACTCAATTCGACCGTATATATATATACATATTTTTTTTAACGTAAATTCGGGGATAACTTCGTCGTTTACAAATCGATTTTGATAATTCTTTTTTTGTTGTAAAGGGGATATCCCTGGTGTGGTACCACGATAAGGAAACCAGGATCTGATGATATGATCCCAGAGAAATCGAGGAAAACGAAAATCTGCATAACTTTTTACTAGGTATACTGATTTTGGTGAATTTAAACTTAATCGAAAGCCGATGTTTATCATGTGGTCACATTTAAATTTCATCGAGATCTAATTACAACTTTTGGAGTAATCTTTGATAATGCGTATTTACTTGACTAATTTTTCGTCTACCTACGTTGTATTACTTGTCGATATAATTGAAGTCGATTTTTTTTGTTTGCCTGCAAACACAATTATGCTTACTAATGATAGGGTTTTGACACAATTTTATGGAGCTTACGTCACGATTCTATCTCTATTAAGAAAAATCAGAGATAGATAAATGATTGAAAATTGAAGTAAGGGTTTTTTAAAATCTTAAAATTTTTTTATTGATGTGTAGTTAAGTGTAAATAATATTATGGCACCTATAGATGAATAAAAATCATATAATACATATACCAAAACTATCTGTAAATATTTAGTTCTTAATTTATGAATTGTAAATATGTATAATGTTTAATTTATTTGAGATCTGACCATCATATAATTGATAAAAACATATTCATTTTAAATGTAGCATCAAATAATAAAAAGTATTTCATGTTTTACATTCGAAATTATAAGCTAAGGTCGTTTTGCGCGAAGCCAAGGGTTCACGTACTTTGAAAGTTGACAGGCTCTCGGATGAGGGAATGAGAATAACAAGGGACCCGCATTAAGTGCTATGGTCAGGGGTTGGAAGTGGCGACACTGTATTATAATTTATTTGTACCGTTCAGAACAATTGCTTGAAAAAAAAAGGGAAAACACTTGTATGCTGACGTACCGAGAACTTCAGACATGTTGAACTCTATAGCTGTGTTTTTGAACTGAAAGTATAAAAAAGATTGACTTATCTTGTATTATTTTTTAATATAAGGTATATATTCGTACTAATAATTCCTAAAATTATAGATTCGACATGATTACATTGAAGATATTTAAGAAAATGATATTCATGTTACATCTTCGAGTGTTAAATTATTTTATTTAATGTTACAAATATTATAAATATCATAAAACAGTAAATCAAGTTGCATATGCTGTCCTTGAAAGTTCGATATGTATGTATTTGTTTTGATCGAATCTGAAACGAGTCAGCTGACATAACCTCATCTTACCGTCTCTTCCTCACTGTCTTATCAAACGAACGAGCACTCGAAAAGTCTTTAACCCTGCTATGCACGGGTCAACAATTACGTACCTAGTTATCCCACTGTTTCTTTCACACTGACGCTAATTCTTATTTGAATGAGAGGGATGGGAGACGGACACGCGTCACCGGACGTCCGTCGTCCTCCGCGTCGCGAGGCTGACTGAAATCTGTGCGGTTCTCAAGCAGGTCAGGTCACCGGTAGGGCTACGTTCAGAAACTGTATAAATTATATAAATGTTTTAGCGTCGGCCTTTCAACGGCAATTTGGCGGGACCGAATTTGTTTATGTTTGAAATTTTATTGTAAACAATTTATCATGTTAGTTCGGAAGGAACTACTTTTTTTTTCTTAATTTGTTTTTTAATTAGATTTTTGAATTATTTATAGTTTTTTCTACCATCATGATCTAATGTAATGCAAAAATGTCAGTGATTTTGGATAAAAATTATGTAAATTAGACAAATTCATCTAAGTTAATAAAAAGAACAATAAGATCTTTCTCTTCCCCCCTTCAGTCTTTCCGAAATGATGATAAAAATTATTGATTTAACTTTTTAACATAACATTTTTTTTCGTTGAAAACTTCAAAAACTGTATTTATAAACCTCAGTATTTTCAAACTATACTTAGAGTGCGAAGCACGGAAACTGTATTTCATTTCTGTATATGTCGTTACACAGAACTGTACCTCACCTTTGCGTTTATCCCACCAATCAATTTAATCCTCAAACAAAACCCAAACAAACTTCATCAAACACTTCAATATGGAGAAGGCTTTATTCAGCATCCCACTACCACAACGAAAACCGCTATAAACATAAACACCCACACACGCGCAAACAAAACCTTCCTAAGAATTTGATACTCGTTCTATGTGTGGGTATGTTAATATCTGACGAAATGTGAAAGTGTGTGCGTTTTCCTGAAAATGGCCGCCGAAGGCTCGACGCATGCGTAAAGAGCACAAATTAACTGATTCTATTTCGATATTTAACGTCAAACGATTTTGAATTTTATATTCATACCGATAGAGAAGTTATTGTTTTTTAAAAAGCAAAAAAAATCTTTGTTAAGAAGTACGGCGGGCTTTTGAAGTTGGAAGTTGGTAAGGACACTTGTAGGCGTGTAGAGAATTGAAATAACGTATGCTTACATTTAAATGGTGCTGCTTTAAATATGTGCTTAAGAAGAGATGTCTGGCTCACGCTGCTTTCATTACCAGCCATTTGTAGACTTTAGTATACACCGGCACTTTGTGGTGCATCAAAATGCGCTTTATATCTATCAAAACAGGTACACTTTATATTTGTTCGAGTAATGCGGTTCCGAGTGCATTTGTGCTAACTTTAGAGGGTGAAATATTGAACTCTGTTTAATGTCGTCTTCTGGGACCATTTCAAGTCCGAAGTGTGAAATATTGGATGGTTTTTGAAAATTACGTTCAAGAAAATGTTAATTTATTTCATTTTCTGAATTTACAGTCAACAAAAGTTGGCTTACTTCTAAGTTATATGTAAAATTATAGATATTAGTTAAAAAAAAACTAAAAGAACACGCTTTTATAAGTAAATCAAAGTAAAAACAAATAATCTTATCAAATTAGTGTTTTAGACGACTTTTCTCTTCTACACCTGCAATCAATTCTCGACTCTGACTCTCCATTTAGGTGGTCGGCATCGACCCCTCTTTCCGTACTAGGGTCATGGGGCTCACTTACGAGTAAATATCACACTCTAACTTGACGATTTGTATGTTAGGAATAGGCAACTGGATACACAGACAGATAATTTTAACAATTCTTAGGCACGATTTTATTTTTATGTTACCCACATATTAGGAATTCTAAACATTTTTGATATGATATTCAAAACGATCGATTCCGTGTCGACACGGTCACACAGAGACGCGGGTTCGAACCCCGCTGGAGCGGTCAATTTTTGATATGATATTCTAAAATGTTTAGGTTTCTTAGGCACACAATTTTAATCGAAAAGATATTAAATTGCCTTTAGTAAAGTTTTATCAAAGAATTTTTTTTAAGAATTAGCTCTAAAAAGTATGTGTGTAGTGTTCGACCTTGGAATTTATTTCTGAGAGCCTATTTGTGTTTGCCGTCTAACATAGCTGTTGTTTCGCGTGTCTCTTACTCATACAAGATTACTGGAACTTTGACCGTAATAAGAAAATACGTAAAAGAAAAATAGACTCCCACATTTTGTTTATTTGATTACTACATTTTAACTTAAGTCTAACTTTTTTATTTTCTTTGTCAGTCGGTATCAATGATGTTTCTACCTTGGAAAAGGATGGATATCGTCGAAGTGTGTTTTATCTGTTCTTTGCTTTGTATTTTCATCGAATATTAAAATAGGATAAAATAGTGATTATGATTATGAAAAAAACTGGCGTTTTTGGGTTCATTTTAATCAATGTTAAAAACAGCTTTATTCAAATAAAACTTTACAAATCAAAACTTTAAAATTAGATTATTATTTTTGTAAAAGTAAAGCTACCACTGATTCGGAATGTAGATTGTGTGTTTGTTTGTACGTTTGCTTGAAATTTTCGCTGTAGGAAATATATGAATAGTCTGGACAAGCCATAGCTTTATTTAAAACTAGAAAAAATAATGTGTGACCTAATTATCCAAATATAATTAGAGACATCCTCTTTTGAAGAAAGATCCTCGTTAAATCTTTGCATGCCATTTTCTTTGTTATTATTATCAGAAGAATGAACTATGCTAGCAATTGGGTTTATCATTGCCGTCTTTCTTTGTGCGCCTTTCTGGAAAGATGGCCTATTAGATTTAGTTCATGGAACTACATGCCCAAAGCATCGCCAATGTAGTTTCGCGAAACACTTAGGTAATTGGAACTGAATCAATTACATGTAATCAAGTCAATCACGCAAGCATTATCTATGCAATTTATTTTGAAATACTACGGTGAAAAGTAACTTTGATGACTATTATTTAATAGATATTCACTATTATTAATAATAGTGTTTGATCTCAAATAAAAATGAATTCTATTAATATTGACAAGGATAGAACAATACTCAATATAAGGAACAACAACACGACAAGGACCAGTTATCAAATAAAAAATAATCGACAAAATCGGTAAACTCGGTGAAAAGTTACGATTTAACACCGATTAAAAATGTAATTGAATTGAGAACCTGTTTCTTTTTGGAATTCAGTTAAAAATAATGTTTTTTTTTATAACTGTGTATACAATTAATCTGTAAGAGGCTACCTACATACTATCAGTAGAGATTTCAAGCAATGGTTAAAAAATACGAAAATTCGATAAAGGTCAATATTTTGTATTCGCTTTTGTACCCTTATATATCCAGCGACCCTAATACTTTCAATTGTATAGCGATGATAAAATCTATGTGATTCGGTCAAAACTGAGGGACAGTTTTATTGGGTTGACCTTGTTGGGTAGTCTCACTCGTCGTTCCACGTCTCCCCGTGTAGGGACGGGCAGTAGAATACAATTCCCTACGGCCCGGCAAGAAGGCCTGTCGTAAGAGCCGACAAAATTCTTGAGGTGGTAGGCTTCGGCCGTGGCTTAATTACCACCCTCTGGGTAAAGTCGCGCCGCCAAACGGCAATTGCCGTGTTCTGGGGCGGGTCCCAGAGCAGCCATTTGGGGAATGTGTTTGGGTAGTTGTGGCACTCTATGTGACCGATTCTGTCTGCTCATCACTGCCGCATCGGGTGCCTGGCTTCGGAGGGTAGCGGGATCCGAGGCACGGTGCCGCCGCTGGCCGACCGTAGGAAGTTGGGGGCCCAAGTAGCAGGAAAGCCACCTGTGAAAGGCTGCCCCGCCACCTGACGAAAAATCCCAGAATGTTCTACCTTGCCGGTTGGCGACCGGAAGGGAGGACCAGGTAGCCATTCTGGGGGGGCTCGGGCGTCCCCGCAGTCTCCGCGTCAGTCTCCCTACGTGCGGCGGTGTAGAGTCTGACACCTGGTAGGTAGGATGCCGCCTCGTCCAGTTCGCATTCCCCAGCACCTATTCACTCCACATGAAAGCACACAAAAATAAAAAAAGGTATACACAGCGGCTGCACGTCCTCCCACTGAAAGTGCACCTCTCTAACATCCGAGGTCTGCACTCCAATCTCGAATCTGTCCACCACCACCTAGAAACAGAAAAACCGCAGCTGCTGTTCCTCACTGAGACGCAGATCAGATGTCCGGCTGACACGGCGTACCTCAGCTACCCCGGGTATTCTCTGGAACACAGGTTCATACCTCGTGCCGGAGTCTGTGTGTACGTCCGTGATGACATTTGCATCAAGCGTCTTAAGCACCTTGAGACATCCAGTTACTCCATCCTATGGGTTCTGGTGGACACAGGACAGGAGAAAATCCTGTATGCCTGTGTCTACCGTTCGCACAGTGGAGACGTGGAGACAACTCAGTTATGTGACCATCTTACCCTAACGACGGATAAGGCTCGAGAGCGTTACCCTTCGGCACAGTTAGTCATCCTGGGGGACTTCAACGCCCACCACCAGGAGTGGCTGTACCCATACCAAGTGACCGACCATGCTGGGAGAGAAGTGCGTAAACTAGCCTTGACGCTGGACCTCACCCAGCTTGTAAATTGTGCTACCAGGGTACCAGACGTAGACTCTCATACCGCCAACTGCTTAGACCTATTTTTAACAACTGATCCAGACAGGTACTCAATAACAGTTTCTGCACCACTGGGTACTTCTGACCACTGTCTGGTAAAATCAATATCCGTCTGTTCCCCACCCGAAGAATCCCCATGTGGCCCAAGACGGGTGTGGCGATATAAGGCAGCGGATTGGGATGAGATGCGTCACTTTTTCTCGTCCTATCCTTGGCGAGAGGTATGCTTTTCTTCTGATGATCCGTCGAGCTGCGCTGAAGCCATTACCGCGGTAATACGTCAGGGTATGAAATATTTTATACCATACTCTGACGTAGCGACGAATGGAAAAGCTCGCCCATGGTTTGATGCGGAATGCTATCGTGCAGAAGCCAAAAAGCGGTCGGCATACACTGCATGGGCTGAAGCTCGAGCGCGCAAGTCTCCAAATTCTCGGAATTTGAAGAAAGCTTTTAACCAAGCCGCCAAGGCATGTAAAAGGACGTTACGCAGGACTAGATTCAACCATATCAGCCGCATTGGGGCCAAACTAGCTTCTTACCCTTCTGGGAGCAAAGCGTTTTGGTCCCTGGCAAAAGCCGTTGAATCTAACTTTTGTCGGCCGTCACTTCCACCATTGCTGAGGACTGATGGATCACTGGCCCACTCTGCAAAAGAGAAAGCGGATTTGTTTGCATCTCTTTTTGCTGAGAACTCGCGTCTGGTTGTTGCAGGAAAAGCACCACCAATCTCAACTCGTGCTGACTGCATTATGGCAGAAGTACGCATACGCCAAAAAGAGATCCTTAAAATCCTGCAAACTCTAGACGTAAACAAGGCCAGCGGACCGGATGGTATACCAGCGATAGTCCTGCGTACCTGTGCCCCTGAGTTGTCTCCACCTCTTACACGCCTGTACCGCCTGTCACTTAAGACTGGCAAAGTGCCGAAGTCTTGGAAGCTTGCCAACGTGCAGCCTGTGCCCAAAAAAGGTAGTCGTGCAGACCCTGTCAATTACCGTCCCATCTCGGTCACATCCATACTCTGTAAGACTATGGAACGTGAACTAAACAACAAACTCTTGGCCCACTTGGAAGGTAACGATCTCCTCAGCGACCGGCAGTACGGTTTCCGCCAGCACCGTTCGACTGGGGACCTTCTAGTGTATGCCACACATATTTGGAGTGAGGCCATTGACAAACACGGCGAAGCACTTGCCGTGTCTCTCGATATCTCGAAGGCCTTTGACAGGGTTTGGCACGCGAGCCTTATAAGCAAGCTTCCTTCATATGGTATTCCACCTGGCCTTTGCACTTGGATTTCTGACTTCCTGAGCGAACGTTCAATACAAGTTGTCCTTGACGGGTACTCGTCGGACCAAAAGGCTATCGACGCTGGTGTTCCTCAGGGATCAGTCTTGTCCGCTACCCTCTTCCTGCTGCATATTAACGATCTGCTCGTCCCCGGTACCTTTGGGTACGCTGACGACTGCACAGTGACGGACAGATACTTTTCGAGTGCAGGGGCTAGTAAGGATGTTATCCAGTCTTGTCGAGAGGATATGGTCAGCCGCTTGAACGTCGCCCTCCAGGCAGTCTCCGAATGGGGCGATGCCAATCTGGTCACGTTCAACGCTACAAAAACACAGGCGTGTGTGTTCTCCTCTAAACGGAGCCCTTTACACCTGGCTCCGACTTTCCGGGATGTTTCTGTGGAAATTACCGACTCCCTACAGCTCCTCGGTGTAGAGCTATCGTCCAATCTGAACTTTGGGCAACACATCGAGTCCAAAGCAAAAACTGCAGCAAAAAAACTAGGTATTCTCTCTAAGGTCAGGCGATACTTCACTCCAGAACAGCTGCTTCAACTATACCAAGCACAAGTTCGGTCTTGTATGGAGTATTGCTGCCATCTTTGGGATGGATCCGCCAAATACCAACTGGCAACTTTGGACTCGGTGGAAAAACGAGCTAAGAGACTCATAGGTGACCCTACTCTGACAGACACCAAGTTGCAGAGTCTCGATCATCGGCGTAGGGTAGCTCGTCTGTCGGTGTTCTACAAAATATATTTCGGTGAGTGTGTGAAGGAATTACACGATCTTATTCCCCCAACAACCTTCCGCCATCGGGACACTAGGCGCGGTCGATCGTTCCATCCTTATGTCGTCGATATGCCACCTACGCGCACAAAACGCTTTGGCTCTATTTTTCTGATGCGCACAGCTAAGGAATGGAACTCGTTGCCCGCGTCTGTGTTTCCCGAACGATACAATCTGGGTGCCTTCAAGGCCAGAGTGAATAGGCTGTTATTAGGCAGGCATGCTCCACCTTCGACCGCATCGTCACTTAACATCAGGTGAGATAGTGGTCAAATGCCTGCCTATTTGTCATAAAAAAAAAAAAAAAAAAAAAAAAACGTCTGAGACACACTTTGGTTGATTCGTGACTTATGGCACTTATGGTAAATATTACTATGGATTCTCTTTGATATGAAATATTTGAACTTCTGTTTCCTTGTACATGTACTTATAGTTTAAAATTTGCGATAGATTTTGAAGTGAGTTTTTCTGCTTTGTACTTTTGGTAGATACTTACTAACTAACTAACTGATTTGTACTAACTAACTAACTGATTTGTACTAACTAATTAGTATCTAAGCTACGTTATAAGTTTTAATATTTTTTTTATAGAAAAAAATTGTTAATTTAAATCGTATTACATAATGTAGGTAAGTGTTCTTCAAGACTTAGAAGTTAATTTTTTTGAATTTCAGACTATACTAATCAGACAAAAGTTTTACAAATATTATTATTACCTTCAGTCAGGTTGTCATTTAAGGATCTCCTTTCAATATTATATAAAGAATGTGTTATGTGTCTTTTTTCGGATCGGCCCTCTTAAGACATTTTTTTCAGTTGACCCAGGGGAAATCCGTTGTGGATACACCAGGGCCCGGGCGAGCCGTGAGTTATGTTGGATTCTGCACCAACTAAACCAACTAAAATCCGTCGAGTGTTCCTTCGACACGTCTGGCTGGAATCACGGGAACGCTATTGCACTTCCGCGATGTCGCCAGCGTTTGCCCTAAGAACCCTTCGCGAAGCTTCCTTGAACACTAAGGTCGTTTCCCCCCTCGGGGCCGTGCAATGCGGACGATAGATCTCCCTATCCATCGTCTGCAGGTCCCACGTTACATGGACAGACATTCTTGAGACCTTTTGTTGTGTCCGCTTTTAATATTAGCTTATCATTACATTACAGCCTATACATTCCACTGCTGGACATAGGCCTCCACAAGTTTACGCCAAAAATAACGTGAACTTACGTGTTTTGCCCATAGTCACCACGCTGGGCAGGCGGGTTGGTGACCGTAGGGCTGGCTTTGTCGCACCGAAGACGCTGCTGCCCGTCTTCGGCCTGTGTATTTCAAAGCCAGCAGTTGGATGGTTATCCCGCCATCGGTCGGGTTCTTAAGTTCCAAGGTGGTAGTGGAACTGTATTATCCATTAGTCGCCTCTTACGACACCCACGGGAAGAGAGGGGGTGGCTATATATTCTTTAGTACCGTAGCCACACAGTACTAATATTATATTAGCTTATAAATCTTATTATTTTCGAGTTCAAATAGTAGAGACTCATCACAATGTACGAACGTATTATTAAAGTACCTTTGTTGGGCTTATTCTACTTTTTGACGAGAGCCATGAGTTGAGTTTCGAGGTAATAAAAAATCAGAATTAGGGTTCCTTGTACATTGTAAATACTTTTTGATAAGTTCGAGATACTTTCATTTTTGTGTAGTCTACCTTACATTATGTTACCGAATATGTTATGTTACCGAAATGCTTAACAACTCTACAGTAGCCAACTCTACTAGTATTATAAAGAAAGCAAGATTTTTATTTCTGAATGTTTGTATTACTGAGGAAATATCTTTCTCAAAATCTGAAGAAGCCCGACTGAGGAAGTACCTCGAACTTACAGAAAATCACAGCTAAATAATAGTGCTTTCAAGTAGTGTTCTGTTCCTGTGGTGGGTAAGTTTGGGAGGGGGGGGGGGGGTTAGAGGTAGGGCAGGCATCTATAATGTACGATAATCGCTTATCACCAGGTGAGCCGTATGCTTATTTGCCGACCTAGTTGTAAAAAAAATGCAGGCATAAAATCAAAATAAAAGTATTGGACCTATTTTAAAAATTCTTCACCATAAGAGTGCTACGATATCACTGAGTGACAGCTTTTCAACTGGAGAAAATGACCGAAGTCTTGTAATCTACAAAGGTGTAGATGCAAGCAAAAAGCAAGTCAACTTATAAATATTTCAAACAATATTCTTCTAAAACCTAAGGGCCTAATACAATAACAATTCTATTTTTAATAACGTTAATATAAACAAAATCAACTGCAAAATAGTTCATAACATACAATTAGGTATCCATTGTTACCTTAATACACGTAAAATTTTAAAGTTTACCTACATTTTATGTTTAGGTTTTGCGGTCAACGAATACAGTGTGAGTCGTTCCTAACATTTCCGTGTCGTCTGGGTACAGTAATTGAATCGAGAGGCGAAAGGCCGTCCAATTAGTCCTGAGCTGTAAGGGCATACACGACTCTTGTTACAGAATACAGTGCGCTACGATCCTGGAACCATTTTTAATGGAGGGAAGGTCGGTATTTCAGCTGAATATCCCTTTTAAGGTTGCGCAGTCTAAATAGGTAATTCAATTTTGCTACATTCAACGTACGTAAATATTCAAAGCGTAGTGTTGTTTTCAAAAGTATTGTCAAAATGTTCCATAGGTATTTAAGCTTTTTTTATGCAGGTTTTTTCTTTGGCCTTTTCTTTTCTCTTACATTTTACATTAATAATAATAATAAGCTCAATTTCGGGGCTAGCTCATATAGTGTTAGTATTTTAGTAACAATGTTTCTTATAACCTAGTGTTATTACAAGAAGACGATAATGTCGGGAACATTCTAGAAGGTGTGAGAAAAAAATATTCTCAAGCTTTCTCGAATATCCTAGAGCCTAGCTCTCTAAATATTTACTATAAGAGCCTAGTGTCGCCAGCCAGAGTTAGTTCGATTTGAACAGCGAAACAAGCGATTTCGAAACGAAAAGGAAAGAAGTTATTTAAAAAAAAATTGAATTTTAGTTAAATACCCATGCAAAGCCGGGGTGGGAAGCTGGTTAGTCGCAGCTTACATCTATCTACAAATACTTTCAGAATACTATTACATTATATCATACAAGCGAGACGCAACGACGACGGACAGTTGCTAGTTACTGAATTACAAAGATAGAAAAATTAAAATATATTGCTTAAATAATGTGGTTAATAAATAACGCGATAAAAAGTAGCCCATGTTCATCAGGGCTGTCGGCTTGTAATGGTAAAAGAATTTTTTAAATCGGTGCAGTAGTTTCGGAGCCTATTCGAAACAAACAAACAAATCTTTCCTTTTTATAATATTAGTATAGATTACTATTACTATTAGTAAGTTTTATGTATATTTATATACATAAAAAAGTATTTTGCTATATCAGCCGGCTGGTACATATAACAAACTCATTAAGTCACTTACCATACGAACAGACGACCGTGTGTGTATGCTATAAGATATTAATTAATTAATTAATTAATTAATTTATTTATTTATTCGAAAACGCTTAATAAAGATTAAACTTAAATAATAAGCACGCTTTTAGTTTTTTAAACTCAAATGTGTTTGTGCCTAAAATATAAATTTTATTTTTTGATGCAACAAGTTATTCATTTTCGTTAAAAAAAAATGAGACAATTGAATCTATGACTTTTATTAAAATAATGTTTACATGGATAACGATTTTTAAAGCCCGCCATTGTGAAAGCGAAGAAAAAAAAATTAAAAAAATGTTAGGGTAAATGAAAACTCCAAATATATTTGATATTGTAATAATTATCGTTCCAAAGTTTTGTTATTTACAGAAACTTATACACATATAGGCAGTGATGATCTTTACACGACATATTAATATGGCAGCGGTACATATAAAAAGTAAGAAATTATTTTCAAAAATGGCAGTTACAATTTTAGTTAGTAATTACAGCTTAGTAGTTGAAATCAGACTTGCGTTTATGATTGTTGTTTCAATGTATAAATTCAAAGATTTTAGTTTCACTAAATTGTAATAGATGGCGCTGTATTTTATATTTATTTACTAGCTGTGCCCGCGACTACCTCCGCGTGGAATTTAATAAAAGTTAGTGTTCAGTAAGCTTTCTTACCACCATACCACTTAAATTTAAAAAAATTTCAACCTTCAATTTTCAAATCCTTCAGGACAAATGTATGTCTATTTGTATGTTAGGTTGATCGAAAATGTTAAACATTTACGAACACAAGATATTTATTGTAGCAAACTAGCAGGATACATTTATGATATGATTTGACTAACAATAATTAAATAACATTGCCATAAATCAAAATCGCAAGACCAATTTCGCAGTAAATATAGCGGCGTATTAAATTTTTAATAGTTCATAGTCTGAAACATAGATGGCGTAACCAAGCGTAACTAAAACCGTTATTAAAATCATATTTATCATGTTAACAATACATTTCTTACTTTAGTGCATACATTTTTTCCCATAAATAAAAATACTAATAAATTCTTCGTAAAAATTTGTGCCGAAAGTTTGAAAAAATATATCAAAAAAAGACGTTATTCATAACTTATGTTACAGACAAAAACGACCGTTTATTTATTCGTTATTTTAATTTAATATTTATCTAGCTATATTATTATTAAAATTTAGATAATTTTTTTCCTCGAATCATTTTTAAAAAATATTGTCTATCAATATTCGCCCTAACTTACTCCGAAATGTTCCCTAACTATCCAACTAACTTACTCACTAAACAGCGTATAGTCGTAACAAAGTCACCTATGTATATCAAAAAAATATTTTCATTTAATTTTCCATTGATTTCGTATTAATTTTAATAATAGATTAGAAAAAATTTACCTAATAATAATCCGAATAGGCCGCGATTAATTCGAGTTAAATAATAAACGCCTATAAATATTCACATTATGTTCAAATGAGAACTTTATTATAAATAGTTCCTAGTAAATACCTAGTCAACAATTTGTTTTTAATAATAGTATTTCTCCTATTCGCCTTCGAGCAGTCTTTATTGTCAACGTTTTTATACGTGAATTGTGAAATCCCTTCGTTCTTGTTCTTGGCGTTGTTGATATCTGTAAAAGAAGTTATTTCGATTAAAATTGGTTGGTCACTTAATATTGTATAATTCAAACGCTTTGACAAGAGATGTTGTTGTGTAAAATATTTCAAATTCAAATACAGACATAATTATTAGTTAAAAATGTATTAAAGTAGTTAAAAATGTGTTAATATTATATCTTGGAAGAGTTTTTGAAGTAAAGCTTCTTCACACACCTGACTTGGGGAGTAAACGGGTGAACGCGTGACAAGAGCGTTACGGAAAGTGTGATCGGGTGAGGCGAACGGAGCAAGAGAGAGGTGTGAGCACACATTTTTCTTTCTCTCATAGCCAGCTACATTTCGTATATTATCTAAGACACAGTGCAGGCCCATTGTGCAGAAGTTTTACTTCAGTCGTGTGGTCTAAAGCACGCTTGTTTTTTTTTTAGATTGACGTGGTGACTGTAGGCAACACATATGAGTTCATGCCATTTTTGGCGCGAACTTCTGGAGGCCTATGTCCAATAGTGGACTGCAATAGGCTGAAATGATGATGATTTTAACAAATCAACATATGACAAATCGAAGAACAAAATGTGTAATCTAACGATACGATATAATTCAGCCTGTAACATCCCACTGCTGGGCATAGGCGTCTTTCTCCGTGTAAATTAAGTTTAAAAGAAACGATCACAGCGACACCTGAGTAAGTGAAACTAGAATCCGTTGAGAGGACCGTAATAGAACGTCCTTCGCTAACACGACGCAACGTACTACGATTGTAGTTGATAAAAATTTCAATAGATGGCGCTCGGCATCGCTTTTCTTTATACAAGTAGGAACTGTATACGAGTATATAATGATCACGACATGGAAAGATCAACATTGAGTGTTAGTCGACATTTTTTTTTGACTAAAGTAAGAAATAAAAAATAGCACTTATTATAAAATTGTTCGCATTACTAAAAAAGTGTGTGTGTCAGCTCCGACGCACGACTGGAGTTCACTCCTTCAGATCGACTGTCTAAATAGGCACAAAAAAAAATTACTAGTCTAAGAAAAAGAATAATACCTTATCAAATGGTAAATAAACGAATCGAATAACGCCATCTATCATCGAATAGAGCCCTACTTGATTCCGATAGATGGCGTTAACAAAAAAGTAACGAGGTCAATCGTTCAGTAGATTTCACTCCTCATATTTTTTTCATACCGGGTAATTTAATGAAAATGGATTCTTAAGGCGTAAAATCCAAAACAAACATTCTTATATTGTAATCGATCAAGCGATGTAGATTATAGAGACTTAGGTTGCTACGTGGCTTACAAAACTTTTCTAAAACTCAAACTGATAGCATTTTGTATATGACTGTAACAGCATGTATATCCACTAATTCGTGTATGAGAAGCGTCTTGGACTAAGCGGATTTTATACTGCAACATAAATAATGTAAATTTGCTTTTGTTTGGATGTTATTTATTGGTTGAAAAACCTGAAATGTTGCTGTGGCGTTTCGTACAAATATATAAATAAATAGGAGATGGAAACGTCTTTAAATTACAGTGGAATCTTTATTGCTTTCTATTCTAATGTTTACGCGAATTCCACTCATTGTAATTAAACAACTTTTCTGATTTTATCGTGGTTTATTAAGTTTTTTTGTTGCCCGACGTTTCGGATACTTTACAGCAAACAAGGTTACGGGAGGACTCCCGCGATAAAATCCAAAAAAGTTGTTTTATTATAATAAGTGGATTTTTTACTTGTCGTTACAATAAATTTCAATATACCTGTTTGTGTTGGTGCTGGGCGCGTGATGCCTCCGGGGACGGCGCCGCGCCTTGTCCCGCGGACCCGAGCCGCCACACGACTCTGCGCTTGAGTCTGTCACCGCTCGGAACACCTCCTCCGCTGAACGATACAAATATAATAATAATATATTGCACATTTAAATAAAGAACAAAATTAACATTTCAAGCCATATAGTAACAAATTGTACAACCAGGTGATCTTATTGCTAAAAAGCAATCTCTTCCAGACAGGATATTACTTTTCAGATGGGCAGGTGGTATATAAATATAAATAAGTAAAAAGATAGAATATATAACAATATGTAAAAAAATATGAAACTTTGAATAGTTACGGGTCTCTGTAAAGAACTCACTATAGACGGCGCCACGGTTCGCTTAAACCGAAAATAAAAATCGTCATATCAAAAATTTCGCTCTAGCGGGTACATCGTTCCATAGCTTAATTGGCTAGAGCGCCGACACGGTCAGTCGGAGACGCGGGTTTGAATCCCGCTGGAGCGGTCAATTTTTGATATGATATTCAAAAATGTTTAGAATTCCTAATGTGTGGGTAACACAAAAATAAAATCGTACATAATATTTAAAAAACATATACATAATACACATACGTACGCAATAAAAAATAAATAAATATTTAAGAATATAAATATTTAAAGATTATGTTATTAAAGATATTTGAGAAATAAATAAGGCGTTCAACTGCTAGCTGCGGTCTTTCAAACGGGGGATCATATAGGTTTAATAGATTATGTTCCACATGAAAAAAAACGAGTGTGCTTTAAATCACACGACTAAAGTAAAACTTACGAATCGTAACTCTCTCTCTTTCTATCTTCACAAACTTATATCTCCCTCTCAACTTCCGTTCGCCTTGCTCGATTACACTTTTCGTAACGCTCTTGTCACGCATTCACCAGCTCACACCCAAGTAAGCGTGGGTTAAGAAATTTTTAGAAGTAAAACACTTAAAAATGTCTAGGCCTTTTTTTAAATTTTACTTTGCCTTAACATACAAGTTACACTGGCATGATAGTTCTGCATAACCTGTTCAATAATTACATGCGCGCTATAATATACAATGAAGGACATAAGAATGTAATGTATGTATATAACGTAACGGATGTATGTATGTATCTATTTGAATAGTACGTATATGAATTATTTGCTCATGTATACTTTTACTAATTCTCAGTTTTGCACACCTCCAAACTTCCGCTCTTGTACATCCTACGGTTGGCTGATAGAGAATGCTTTTAGCATTAAGCCCGTCGTTTGTATAATTCTTTAATGTATCATCACTACACAGTATAAAACAAAGTCGCTTTCTCTGTCCCTATATCCCTATGTCTATGTATGCTTAAATCTTTAAAACTACGCAACGGTGTTTGATGCGGTTTTTTTAATAGATAGAGTGATTGAAGAGGAAGGTTTATATGTATAATAACATCCATTAAATAGTGGCGAAATACTGTTATTTTTGAGGTTTCTAATGTAATGTCGTAAATAATTACATTTTTTCCGCTTACATTGCAAACGCAGCCTGAAAACTACAAGATTTATCAAAATAATGTACCAAGTATTGTACATATAGAAAAGGTCTACAGAAAACTCCGTTATGGTATATGTCTATCCCCTATGGATATCCCACAATAACATTTTTTTGTCATTTAACAATTGCGGTACGTAGCGTTTGCGGCGGTTTCGGCCGGCTTTTACTCTAAAGTATCGCGTGCCACGGGCAGTAATGAATAAATCAAAACTACTGAATTGATTTTTATCATTTTTTCAGTGAATGACATAGGCTATAATTATATTTTATACCCGTGTGAAGCCGGAGTGGGTCGCTAGTTGTGTAATAAAGTAGTAAAAAATAAATTAATAAATGTATATAATATTATGTATAAAAGCTAAATTACTCTTCGTAGGAGCTAAAGGCATCCTATAGGAGACGCTGGAGTTGCACTCAGCGCACGGCGACCCGCTCGAGTCGGAATCCGATTCAGTTCGACGCACCATCAGCGTCATGGCTCGTGATAGAGTGTACTCATCTGGAAATAATTTGTTTTCCTTTTAAAATTTGTGTAGCGCAATGTGTTCGTATCTTAGATAAATTAAAAAAAAATCTGTCTATGTTAGCTCAGACATGCGACCAGAGTTAACTTCTTACGAACGATTACTAAGGCAGGGGAGTATCCAAAAGCATAAAGAAATAAATGTAAAAACTCAAAAATAATGTTACCCCGGAACTTTCCGCTGGCTGGATCGATTTTGATGATTTTTATTTTAATCAAAATCTGAGGCTTGTTTTGTGATAATAGTTATATTTGATCGAAATTTGATAACAATTTTTTTGCGTAATCTTTGATAAAGCGTATTTACTCGACTATTTTTCTTGTCTACTCACGTTGTGTTACTTGTCGATGCAGGTAATTGAAGTCGGTTTCTAACCGACTTCAAAAAAGTCAATTCGACCGTATATATATCCATATATATTTTATGTATGTTCGGGGATAACTTCGTCTTCTATGAACTGATTTTGATAATTCTTTTTTTATTGGAAAGAAGATATCCCTAGTTTGGTACCATGATGAGAAAACCAAGATCTGATGACGGAATCCCAGAGAAATCAAGAGAAACTCGAAAATCCGCGTAACTTTTTACTTGGTGTACCGATTTTGATAATTTTAAAGTTAGTCAAAAGCCGATGTTTATCATGTGGCCACATTTAAATATCATCGAGATCAGATTACAACTTTTGGAGTAATCTTTGATAACGCGTATTTACTTGCTTATCTTTTCGTCTACCTACGTTGTATTACTTGTCGATATAATATTGAGGTCGTTTATTTTTTGTTTGCCTGCTAACAATTATTAATTATTTGTTTTCGTTTGTGTGCAAAAATAATAATTAGAAGTCAATGAAGGAGTAGTCACCAGTGTGCGCGGGCGAGCGGTGCGCGTGCGCGCGCGGCGGCGCGGCGGCCAGCGGCGCGGGCTCGGCGCGCCCGAACGTGCGCAGCGTGCCGCCGCCCGCCTCGCCCGCCCCGCCCGCCATACTGAACGTCGCGTACGGGCTGATCTCGTACATCTCTGTCACGTTACACGACACGCATTGGTATTCAGTCTCTAACTCTAACATTCTAGAAATTTCTAATATTTTAGAAATTTCATAACTAGCTATTAAGGCTTCTGGATTCTTAAGTTGCGGTGAAGTACCGATGCATGTTAAAAAAAAAATAATAATAATAATATATGGAATAACAAAAGCACGGGCATAATAAGCCTGTGGATATATAACATAATAAAAAAAAAAAAAAACTCTAACATTCCACTGCTATAGTTGTGACCCTATATTATAGAAGTAGAGATAGAAAGTAGAACAGATGTAAGTTATGTATTGTTATTATTATTATAATGTATATAAAAAAGCGAAAAGAAAAAGATTGTAAATAAAAACATCATACCCAAACCCCACTCATTTCCCCAGGTGTTCATAAAATAAACAATAGAAGTATAATAGTAGGTTAGATGGAACCCACCCAGTGTGTGAATGTGGAAAGTATGAAAGAAAGAAATTAGTATGCAGAATGAAAGTGCGAGAAGAATAAATGCGAGAACTGGTATGGATGAGCAGTTTAAGCACAGACTCCGACCCCATGTCGGAGGTACAATAAAAAAAAAAAAAAAAAAAGAACATTCCACTGCTGGGGATAGCCCACCGATTCCCAACGTGTGTTCGATAACTGAATTCTGTTAAACGGTAAATGACATTAAATATTTTAAAATTACTTGATTATTACTCAAGTTACAAATTATTTAACAACTTGTTGGTATTAAGTACACCATTTACTATATCATTTTTACACATAAATAATTTTACTTTGTGTATCGCATTATCGCATTCAGCATGTAACATCCCACTGCTGGTCATAGGCGTCTTTCTCCATGAAAGAGAAGGATTGGAGCTCAACTCACCATGCTACTCCACTGCGGGCTGCCGGATGTGTTCCCTACTATGAGTAGCGGTCGCTATCAAGTGTGCATGATAACAACCAGGACCGAAAGATTAACGTGCTCTCTGAGGCACGGTGGGGAGACCCACGAGGACTAACAACCAGACCGGTAATAAATATTTCCACTCCGAGCGAGAATCGAACCCACGAACCGTCGGTGTTTTAGGCGAATACTCGCACACGCCAAATTAATTATTACTAGTTCACCAAAAGTAAACAAAGGAAAACTTTCAATTTTTTTAAATGTCTAAGCATAAATAGTAAAGTTGACAATAACGAGTTATTTAAATTTTGCTTTATTTTTAAACACGAAAATAATTATCAAATAAAAATAACACATTTTTATAGTTTAATAAGCTTTTTAATTTATTATTTTTTCTATTAGGAGTCCCATAGTCTAGTTAGAGTACCTTGCTGTTCCTTCTTATTGGGGTTTTTGATGGGAGACGAAGTGTACACTTGCTGGCAGTTCCTTCTGTTGTCGCGCTTTTCTATAGACTTATCCTCTTCTGAAACTCCGCTTTGTTCGTAGCCTTTTCTGAAGCAGGAAGCTGTTACTCTATAACGTAAGACATTTTTATTTAAAGCTTGTATAAACAATGTAAAGGGAGCAATATCCTTGATTTATTAATTTTAATCTACATTCATCTGTTAAGGCGTGATTCTACCATGGAATGCGAAGCTATATTTATAAATATAAAGATATATAAGATTAATTTTTAAAATCATGAAAAATAACCAGTACCGGAAAAATTCTAACATGTTCATCAAAACCTTTTCAATTTCTTTGTCGTTACAATGATTGTAATAAAATCAATTAAAACATCAAAGTAAATACTGAAGACGAGGATAATATTTGGAACATTTTTCGTGTTTGGAACAGTAGGTACAAAAATTATTTGCCAAGGAAATTCTATAAATTATATTGTTTATGGAATTGTGTAAAAAGCTCACGTTCTTCTGTACGCCAAAATAGCTAACAGTAGCAACGCCACAAGAAGACCAGCTCCTGCCGCTAATATAGCTAAGCCACCTCCTGCCGCTACATCTTCCTCGCCACCCGAAGGAAATTGAGCTGGTGCTTCGATTCGTTCTGTTAACAAGTTATTGGAAAGTATAATTTAGGACACAAAAAAAAAATCACAAAAATATGCATAGCACTAAGCACCCTCTCGTGGATTTTTTTGTGATTATAAATTGGCGAAATAATATTTGGCTTATAAAAAATGTAGTTGAATTCGCCTGTAATTGGAAAGGCTTTTTTAACTTTTTTATATTTATTTTATGTAAGTGTAACGTGCTTTTTGTTGGTGTTTAGAAAAAAGTAAAATAAAAAAAAAAAACATTAAAAAATATCAAAATGAAAGAATGTAAAGAATTTTTTTAGTAACGATTTTAATGAAATTAAATTGATTGATTGCAGAAGAACTATAATAATCATTTCTATGAGTATCTATTCAGAAATGGTATCAATTATCAGTATTAAACCTTTACCTCCATCTTCAGTTAACGTCGAAAAGTAATATGTCGCAGTAGTAGATCCAGCAGTGCTCAGCGCGACCACTTTCAAATGATACCAAGTCGCTGGATGTAGACCACACAGAGCAGTTGGTACTATTTCCAACCCAACAGTTTCTGATCTCCAAGCTGCTTCCTCAAAACTTCGAACGGAAACCACAAAATGGATGAGAGGGCAACTGTTGCTATCCCATGTCAGGAAATTTAGTCGGACACAGCTACTGTTGCTTGTGATTAAGTGTTTTTCATTTGCTGGTTTTGATGCTATAACAAAAAAGATATTTCTAGACTAAAAAGCATTCGTTTAATCATTGAGTAAGATAATTTGAATAACTGAATTCGGAATAAAGCAATATTTGATACCTTTAGGCTTATTATTATATTGACAAAATAACACGGATGATTTCGTTAGTGTCACGTAGAATTTTTGAATATGATACTTAGTCTGATCTGTGTTTTCTTCTTTTTCTTTCCGTACATAAATAAACCATTAAAATAAATCAAAACACTAGTTTCGCTGACTACCACAATCAAGACAGAAGACGGGCAGCAGCGTCTTCGGTGCGACAAAGCCAGCCCTGCGGTCACCAACCCGCCTGCCCAGCGTGGTGACTATGGGCAAAAGACATGAGTACACGCCGTTTTTGGCGCGAACTTTTGGAGGCCTATGTCAAGCAGTGGACTGTGATAGGCTGAAATGATGGTGATGATGATGATGACTCACAATAGTACTTTGTCCAATACTAACCTCCACCACTAGTCGAAGCAGACAACACTTCACTCGTAGCAGACGAGCCAGCCGCGTTGTGTGCCGTCAGTCTCAAGCGGTACGACGCGCCGCACGACAGCTGCCGAAGTGCGTGACTGCGCGCTGTACCCGCCAGTGAGACGGACTGCCACGCGCCGTCACCGCGTGCGTATTCCAGGGTGAAACCTTGTGGTATTTGATATTTTATTGATATATATTTTTGTAGATTAAAGTAACAGTTATAATGCCTAATATTTCTCATATTACGCATTATATTTTTGTGCCATGCCCAGCTGTGGGATATTACAGGCTGAAGTATTATACTTTTGTCATTTAATTTTTTTAGTGGGACAATTGATATTAAATTATTATATATCGTAAAGTTGCTGTTTAAGTATACAAATTATTTTTTTTTGTGTCTAAACAATTCAAAAATATTCATCTAATTTTTTTTATTCGAAAACAAGTCGAAATTACTTCGCTGCTAAAAAGCATTGAAAATGATTTTCTAAATTTAGGTTTCAGGACTGCACCTTTATCAAGATTGTTCGGTCAATTACCGAGCATTTAGGTGTTGCTCAGCAAAACAACATCGCACGTGCATGGCGCCGCACTAAATAAATTAGGCCAACGCCGTGCATGTTACTTCAGTGCATATTTCACCGTGTGCGCTCATTAACATTCATTAACATTATTAACATTTAAATTTAATAAACATTTTGAACCTATAGTTCTTTCTAATGTTAACATTTAAACATAAAACATTTCACTAAGGCTCAGGCACCCTGCATTGTGGTCTGGTCCTTAGAGCCGGATCTGAACCAGCGACCTATGGATGCTCGGTAATTGACCGAACAAAGATTATTAAGAAGCAATATCTAAAGTTATTTAACATCACCAACAAGGTCCTGCTAGCCCTGGTATACCGAGGACGACTCAAGCGCGAGTAGTAGTGGCAAGTAGCCAAGTCATATTCTAAGGTATACTTCAACGCGAGTGGTAGCGCGCAAGTCTGTAATGGCAAGTGAGCAAGTCTACTCACCTCGCGCTTCCGTAGCGTCTCAGGCGACATGAGTTTACTGCTAGTCCGAAAATTTCCTAGAGCTCACGGTCCAAGGCACATTACAACGCAAGGATATTGGCAAGGATCGGAGCTTAATCCATCACGCTGCTCCACTGCGGGTTTGCGGATATGTTCCCTACTGTGAATAACGATCGCTATTAGGTGTACGTGACCGGAACCGACGGCATAACGTGCTCTCCGAGGCGTGGTGAGGAGACCAAGGACAGACATCCAAACCGGAAAGACATTTGTATTAATATCGATCCCGAGTGTTTTAGGCGACTACTCGCACCATTACACCAGAGCGGTTGCTAAGTACTGTTGGCGAGTGGGCAGGTATCTTACCCCGAGCGTCAGTGGCATCCCAGGCGAGCATGAGCGCGGCGCGCAGCTCCCATGCGTTGTTAAGTACTGTTGGCGAGTGGGCAAGCGTCTCACCCCGAGCGTCAGCGGCGTCCCAGGCGAGTACGAGCGCGGCGCGCAGCTCCCACGCGTTGTTAAGTACTGTTGGCGAGTGGGCAAGCGTCTCACCCCGAGCGTCAGCGGCGTCCCAGGCGAGCACGAGCGCGGCGGGCAGCTCCCACGCGTTGTTAAGTACTGTTGGCGAGTGGGCAAGCGTCTCACCCCGAGCGTCAGCGGCGTCCCAGGCGAGCACGAGCGCGGCGGGCAGCTCCCACGCGTTGTTAAGTACTGTTGGCGAGTGGGCAAGCGTCTCACCCCGAGCGTCAGCGGCGTCCCAGGCGAGTACGAGCGCGGCGCGCAGCTCCCACGCGTTGTTAAGTACTGTTGGCGAGTGGGCAAGCGTCTCACCCCGAGCGTCAGCGGCGTCCCAGGCGAGCACGAGCGCGGCGGGCAGCTCCCACGCGTTGTTAAGTACTGTTGGCGAGTGGGCAAGCGTCTCACCCCGAGCGTCAGCGGCGTCCCAGGCGAGCACGAGCGCGGCGGGCAGCTCCCACGCGTTGTTAAGTACTGTTGGCGAGTGGGCAAGCGTCTCACCCCGAGCGTCAGCGGCGTCCCAGGCGAGCACGAGCGCGGCGGGCAGCTCCCACGCGTTGTTAAGTACTGTTGGCGAGTGGGCGAGCGTCTCACCCCGAGCGTCAGCGGCGTCCCAGGCGAGCACGAGCGCGGCGGGCAGCTCCCACGCGTTGTTAAGTACTGTTGGCGAGTGGGCAAGCGTCTCACCCCGAGCGTCAGCGGCGTCCCAGGCGAGCACGAGCGCGGCGGGCAGCTCCCACGCGTTGTTAAGTACTGTTGGCGAGTGGGCGAGCGTCTCACCCCGAGCGTCAGCGGCGTCCCAGGCGAGCACGAGCGCGGCGCGCAGCTCCCACACGTTGTTAAGTACTGTTGGCGAGTGGGCAAGCGTCTCACCCCGAGCGTCAGCCGCGTCCCAGGCGAGCACGAGCGCGGCGGGCGCGGCGCCGGCGGCGCGCAGGCGCGGGCGCGCGGGCGGCGGCGCGGCGCGCAGCTCCCACGCGCCGCGCTCCTCGCCCCACGGGTTGCGGACCGCGCACGTGTAGTTGTCGCCCAGCGCCGCCTCCAGCTCTGCGGGCGCCAGGGAGTTTAGGTAGAAGAAATGATTGTATGGGAATAATATACACCATCGGTATATCAACTCCTTTGCCCTAAGGTTGCCTGGAAGATGCTGCTTTTTCGGATTATTGTTATTTAATTTCTTTCTTGGTGTACAATAAAGTGTCATTATATTACTATTGAAAAATTTTTCACGATTTAATAGAAAAAGACGATTCCTAATATTTATTTTTTAGTTACCCACACATTAGGGAATTCTAAACAATTTTTAATATCATATCAAAGATCGAACCTGCATCTGTGACTGACCTTGTCGGTGCTTGAGCAAATTAAGTTATTGAACGATGTTACGATATGATATTAAAAATTGTTTTTTAATTACATTTATTTAGCTTAAATACATTTTCAAAAAAATATTTAGACTAAGCTAAAATGAATTGTATTAATAATAATGTATCTAAAGAAATCCAACGCAACGAAAAAAACCAAGTAAATGAAATAAAAATATTTTGATCATCATTTGAGTAAAAACAATCCAATAGACCTACACAAAAAAAGTACCTACGTCATTTCTAAAATTAATTTTATAAGCTTACTCGGAACAATAAGTCGATGTCCTTCTATCCGTATCCGTGGGTCAAGGGCTGGAGTAGGTGGTCTGCGTCGACTCCAGATACGCAGTGGAGTAGGAGTCCCGGCACATCCACAAGTCAATACGACACGAGAGCCTTCTGCAACTGTTATTCTCCGAGGAAACGACCAGATTTTGGCTCCAGCTGAAAATAAACAATAAAATAAATCTTGAAACGGTTATTTTAGCATAGTTATCACAACTACTTATAACGGTTATTTTAGCATAGTTATCACAACTACTTATAACGATTATTTTAGCATAGTTATCGCAACTACTTATAACGGTTATTTTAACATAGTTATCACAACTACTTATAACGGTTATTTTAGCATAGTTATCACAACTACTTATAACGGTTATTGTAGTTATCACAACTAATGGCTGTTA
The DNA here is from genome assembly GCF_905220565.1 of Melitaea cinxia. Lineage (NCBI taxonomy): Eukaryota > Metazoa > Arthropoda > Insecta > Lepidoptera > Nymphalidae > Melitaea > Melitaea cinxia. The sequence continues at coordinate 20,283,521 of NC_059394.1, forward strand.
CGCTAGCAGTAGAAAGTACACATAAAAATATGTCTGTAGAATAATACTTGTTTGTCATTAACAGTATTTGTATTTGTGATTCTGTTATAAGAACTACTTTTATAAAAAAAATTTGCTGTACCCTGCGCGCGTTGCTACGCTTTTTTTTATTTTTTTATTTTTTGTCGTACCAACTCAGAAACCTTTGTGGGTACGACACTTCTCTGAACATTATGACATTATCAACTGTATAGTTTACGATTCTATAAAGGACATACAGAAAAACATTCATTTTTTTATATATAGATCAAAAGTAAATCAAGATAATCTTCCTGTGATGATTGATAAGCCTGCGATGTATTTAAAAGTCTTATAAAAACACTGATCAGTTTATTTTCACATTATGTGGCAAGATAGCCTGCGCTCACCCCTAGCAGTGGGTTTCCTGGCGACGATAGCGCTCATCTCGCCCTCACCAGCGGCAGAGGCTGCAGTGACCCAGAACTCGTAGAGCTGGTGCTCTAGCAGTCCGCGCACCTCCAACATCTGTTCCTCGTCCGTATGGGGCACCATTACGTGCGAGTGCTGGCCTGTCCTGTCCGAATGTTTTACTTGAACATTTTTCATGATAAATTTTTTCATTACTTTAGTTTTAGTCAAATTTAGTTGTGTTTATTGAGTAATTTACATTTATGTTTTGTTCTTATTTTGAAGTAACTAAATTAAATCGCACAATTTTCAAGTGTAATCTAATTTTAAATAATATTTCGTATGTTCGTACCTCCAAGGATATCATACCTACAAGCAAATGTGCTACTTAAAAACAAAAGCTTAGTAAGAACAAAATGTTGTTGTCAGAAGTATAGTTATATGATTATTTTATATATATAACAAAAAAAAAACAAATAAAACCTACGTAATACTAATATAATAAACACAACTACGATAGTTGTCTAAAATGTTCAATCATCAATCATTACAGCCTATACAGTCCACTGCTGGACATAGGCCTCCACAAGTTTACGCCAAAAATAACGTGAACTCATGTGTTTTGCCCATAGTCACCACGCTGGGCAGGCGGGTTGGTGACCGCAGTACTGGCTTTGTCGCACCGAAGACGCTGCTGCCCGTCTTCGGCCTGTGTATTTCAAAGCCAGCAGTTGGATGGTTATCCCGCCATCGGTCGGCTTCTTAAGTTCCAAGGTGGTTGTGGAACCTTGTTATCCCTTAGTCGCCTCTTACGACACCCACGGGAAGAGAGAGGGTGGCTAAATTCTTTAGTGCCGTAGCCACACAGCACAAAATCTAAAATGTTAACCAATGTTAAAATTAAATAGATTTCTAAAGTGCAATTTTTACACAAACCTTTGAGGTCTATAATACACCGTATAATGTCTTATCTTGCCATTCTTCTGAGCAGGTGCGAGCCAGCTTACGATAATAGATTCTTCAGAATTCGGTGTTGCTTTTATATCAGCCGGTGGTCCCGGCACTGTAAATTATGTATGTATATTGTATAAAAATTAAGAAAAATAATGATGATGAAATGAATAAAAATCAAAAAATGTTTAGAATCCCTAATGTGTGGGTAAACTCAAAAATAAAATCGTACATAAATAAATAAAGTTGAATTATTAACAAATTATTTGGATTTATATTTAATTTGAAATTAAATTTTGCCAACTAATAAAAACGTTAATAGTCACATCCGTTAGTTTGTCTTTCTAAACTTTCTAGGACTTACCGTCATCAAGCGTAGCACAATATGCTTCAGCAGGTGGACCCAAGCCCGCAGCTGTTCGAGCAGCTACTTGTAGTGAGTAGTTTCCAGCTCGTAAACCCCCAACTTGAGCTTCACCACCACCTGCTCGACGTCTTTCCCAGATCGCGTCAAGGGTTCCAGCCTCCTGTTTATATCAGGTTACAGAATGATCACTTAAGACAGTCACACTACCTTCAAAATTATAAAAAATATAATGACAGCTTATATTTTAAAATCTGTCAACACTTTCGATAAATAAATTTTGCAAAGGAAGTACAGACTTAAGTTCTCAAACAGCACAATATTATTATTCAGTTAATTGATAATAAAATTTTGTATAATAACGTTGGCAAGTTTTAAGAACAAATACGTTGACTAGTATATCCATAAAAGATAATTCACATGATATTTAGATTTAAAGTCATCTCATGAGGAAATAATTACCTGATACATAATTTCATATCCAAGGAGAAGACCACCTCTCGATACAGCTGGCGGCGGCTCCCACCACACTCGGAACGATTGCGCAGAAAGCGGCTCGCAGCGTAAGTGTTGCGGTGGAGCAGCGGGTACTGAAATAAATGGATGTATCTTTTAAAAGTGACATTCAATTTAAAAACTTTACTCTTAATCTAAAATAAAGAAATATACATAGAAGTGAACAGTGAAATTAGAATAATTTTAACACGTTACTGAAGTATCTTCTATCATTGCGTTTAGAAATAAGAAATGTCACAAATTGATAGACATACGAATTTCTACAACCTTGACACTAAACTATTTTAGGAATAAATCTACTACCCAATATGCTTGCAATATGTATGCTGTTTGCTGACGACGTTGTTCTTGTCGGAGATAATGTCCTTGAGGTACAGAGCAGACTGGGAAAATGGCAGGAAAGACTGGAGGGCGCGGGATTGAGGATAAGTAGGTCTAAAACCGAGCACTTGTTCTGCGATTTCAGCGGTTCGTCCAGTTTTTCCCATATTGCCTTGGATGGTGTATCCCTACCAGTCTGCTCCGACTTCCGCTACCTTGGGTCATTAATACAAAATGACGGCAACATAGACCGTGACGTGAAAAATAGAATAAATGCGGGATGGATGAAATGGCGACAGGTCTCTGGAACAGCTTGTGATCCACGAATGCCCCTTAAACTTAAGGGGAAAATCTATAAAACGATCATAAGACCTGTCGTAATGTATGGATCAGAATGTTGGGCAACAAAAGTGACGGATGAAAGAAGAGTGCACGCAGCCGAGATGAGAATGCTAAGATGGATGTGTGGAGTAACGAGGAAAGATCGGATTAGAAATGAGTATATAAGGGGAAGTTTGAAAGTAGCACCTGTGACAGAGAAAATAAAGAGCAATAGGTTAGCGTGGTATGGGCATGTAATGAGGAGGGATGACCGCTATGTCGGTAAAAGAATGTTAGGGATGAATGTCGAAGGACGAAGAGCGATCGGCAGACCGAAAAAGCGATGGATGGATTGTGTGAGTGAGGATATGAGAAAGAAAGGAGTAAGCACTGAAGTGACGAATAATAGAGAGGAATGGAAGAGAAAAACATGTTGTGCCGACCCTACATAAGTGGGATAAGGGCAGGAAGATGATGATGACCCAATGAAGGAAAAATTTAAAACGAACAAACTTAAAAATTGGTAACGTTGATGTGAAAGATGAAAGGCTTATTTAATCTATAATATATATAAAAGCGAAAGGTCACTCACTCATCACGAAATCTCCGAAACTATAACACCTACAAACTTGAAATTTGGCAGGTAAGCTCCTTATAAGACGTAGACATCCGCTAAGAACGGATTTTACGAAACTCGACCCCTAAGGGGGTGAAACGGGGGTTGGAAGTTTGTATGAAAGTCCTATGTTTTTGAAGTAAGAGACCTGAAATTTAAAATGTATGCTCTATAGATGGTGAAAAAGTGTTCAAATAATGTATCTTTAGAAATCAACCCCTTTTTGGGGTTGAAACGGGGGATGGTACGTTGACTCACTGATCACGAAATCTCCGAAACTATAACACCTACAAACTTGAAATTTGGCAGGAAAGCTCCCTATAGGGCGTAAATATCCGCTAAGAACGAATTTTACGAAAATCAACCCCTAAGAGAGTAAAACGGGGGTTGGAAGTTTGTATGAAAGTCCTATGTTTTTGAGGTAAGAGACCTGAAATTTAAAATGTATGCTCTATAGATGATGAAAAGGCGTGCAAATAATGTATCTTTAGGAATCAACCCCTTTTTGGGGTTAAAACGGGGGATGGTAGGTTGACTCACTGATCACGAAATCTCTGAAACTATAACACCTACAAACTTAAAATTTGGCAGAAAGGCTCCTTATAGGGCGTAGAAATCCGTTAGGAACGGATTTTACGAAACTCGACCCCTAAGGGGGTAAAACGGGGGGTTGGAAGTTTGTATGAAAGTCCTATGTTTTAGAAGTAAAAGACTTGAAATTTAAAATGTATGCTCTATAGATGATGAGAAGGCGTCCAAATAATGTATCTTTAGAAATCAACCCCTTTTTGGCGTTAAACCGGGGATGGTAGGATGACTCACTGATCACGAAATCTCCGAAACTATAACACCTATAAACTTGAAATTTGGCAGGTAGGCTCCTTATAGGGCGTAGAGATCCGCTAACAACGGATTTTAGGAAACTCGACCCCTAAGGGGGTAAAACGGGGGGTTGGAAGTTTGTATGAAAGTCCTATGTTTTAGGAGTAAAAGAAATTTAAAATGTATGCTCTATAGATAGCGAGAAGGTGTCCAAATAATGCATCGTAATCTATATATATAAAAGAGAAAGGTCACTGACTCACTCATCACGAGAACTTAATAACCGCTGGATGGTCCATCCATCCAGGATGGACAAAGATGAGGCAGGGAGGTAGATTATAGTTAGTTGACGTCCGCTAAGAACGGATTTTGCGATATTCCACCGTCAAGAGGGTTTAATTAGGGTTGATAGTTTGTATGAAACATATACAGCCTGAAAATAAAACTAAAAATGTGGTGTATAGAGAGGTTTTATAAAAATAACTATTAAATTATACTAAATTGTGCCTTTTAAAAAGTTACTCAGTTTGATAAGCATTTCAAGTGACTGAAATAAAAAAATAATTTGCGTTAAACATCTTAATAGTAATGCATATCTTCATAACCACGCGGACGTAGTCGCAGGCGACAATTAGTGTATTATAAAACAAAGTCCCCAAAAGTATATGTGAAAGATTCCTTCAAAATCTACTGAACGGATTTTCATGTGATTTCACCAATGGAGAGAAGGCTTGGAGAGAAAGGTTTACGGAACGGCTAAGCCGATTTCGATAATAGTTTCACTGGAAGTTTGCCGGGAAAACTTTGTGACACACCGATTTCTACGCGGGCGAAGCCGCGGGGCACAGCTAGTCATTTATAAAGCCCAAATATAAAACCCAAATCTTACCATCCTCCAGTGTAGTGACAGCTAAAGGAGCACAAGACGGCCCGGCACCCACCGCGTTGAACGCGCGCACGCGCACTTCGTACCGCGCATGCGCGCGCAGCGGCGCGAGGCGTGCCTGCGTCGCCGACCAGCCCGGGACCGTCAGAGCTAGCGACGTGTTGTCGCCCCGCCACCATATCGCGTAGCCTAGCAGCTCGCCGTTCCAGGACTCTTGGGACGGAGGCTGAAATGATGGTAGGAGTGGGTTTTATAAAGAATTAGTAGGAGAGAGTTTTATATAACAATAATTGTACTCAAAAAGCACTCGTCAAATCTCGCTTAGTATGTTATAGATATTTAAAAAATGACTAAATGCGAATACACAAAAAGCACCAGATTTTGAATGAAAATAAGAATCATTGAATTTGGTACACCCTATAAAAAGTTATTAGTTTACACACATAAAAATACAATCCAATTGAGAACTTCCTAATTTTTTAAAAATAAAGAATAAAAGATATTAATCATAACGGTTGCCTATACCTGCCACTTGACCAGTAGCTCTCCAGGGGCGTCTGCTTGTACTTCAACATTACGCGGCGGATCCGATGGTGCTGGAAAAAGAATGTAAAATCTTAAATATTGAAAAGAACATTAATGAAGTTAAAATAGTGTATTTCATGATTGTATTACTTGAAACTATACAAAAACTTTTGTCTCAAAATAATTAATGTGAATTTGAACAGTATGGAGGACTAAAAGGTTTTACGAAAAACGTTTTTTTCTGAATAGGAATATGCCAGGAGCTCTGATCACCTTATTTACCAACAGGAAGACAACACTGCTTGAAAACAGTATTATTTAGCTGTGATTTCCTGTAAGTTCGAGGTACTACCCCAGTTGTGTTGCTCCATATTTTGAGCAGTAAATTTCCTGCCTTGCACTACCTCAGTTAAAGTAAGTCTCATTTAAATAAAAAATACTCGGTAACCTGTCTGCAACAGACAAGACAAGCATTTTTGTGGAGGTACTACCCCAGTCGGGCTGCTCTATATTTTGAGCAGGAAATTTCCTACCTCAGTTAGAACCGAATATGGTGTTTTTCATAAACCATTTATTAAAGCGTTGTAACGAGGAAACAATGTCATATTTGAAAATTTTTTAAACAAGTAAAAAATTTCTACCTTCTTCCATAGTTTGAACGATGACGGATTCGGAATATTCGCTGTCGCCGATGTCATTGACCGCAGCAAGCCGTAGCGCATAAGCTGTTGCAGGTCTAAGACCATCTACTCTGTATTCCAAGATAACTTCTGATTCTGGTTCTGACGATTCTTGCCTGAAAAGGAAAACATATCTTTCACAACTTGTATCAAAAATATAACATTTTTCATTGACAAATTATTTGGAGGAATATTTATTTGTACGGTGAAAAAAAAAAAGCTAGGATGGATAATAAAGGAAGAAAAGGAGGAGGTTCCTCAACTCTGCTGTATTTTTTTATGTATTACCTCAGACCTTTTTACTCGGTGGGACCGACTTCGATGATCGACCCATTTTAATTTAATCGAAATCTGACAAGTACTTTTCTAGTTATAATAATGCTTATTTATCTAATAACTTTTTATTAGGTTTATCGATTTTGATGATTCTTATTTTAATCTAAAATCGAATTTGTCTTGTAATCTCTTAAATTCGATCAAGATCTGATGACTAATTTTTGAGTAATCTTTGATAACACGTTTAACTCGACCATTTTTTCGTACGCCTACGTTGTATTACGTTTCGATGTAATTGAAGTCGGTTTTTTTTTCGTTTACGAACAAACACAATTATGGCTAGTTGTGCCAACATTTTTAGTATTTTGAACATATTCCGACATTTTCCGTCGTAGCTTGATATATATTTTAGCCTTTGGTTTTTCTCGAAATATTTATTTAAACAAAGTTTCAGGTTATCAAATAGGTACTATACAAACGAATAACTTTTTTTTTTCAAATATTTGTAAAAGTTATTTCTGCAACAGATGATTTCATTAAGGAGTTATTTAATTGTCAGTTTAAATTCTATACCTCTGTATAAGTAAGTCAGGAGAGATATCTCTTGTAGGAGCATCTGTCCAGTCAGCAGCTCGGCGAGCGTCACCCACTACTCGGTACTGGAGACGATAGGCGCGTAGCCGCGCGTTTCCGTCGTAACCGCGTCTCCAGGCGAGGAGCGCCGCTCGTCCTTCACGACGTATCACGACCAAGCCCCGTGGTGCCTCGGGGAACTCTGCGCGAATACATTTCAATGATGATTCAAAATAGTTTAGACTGAACTTATACATTCTAGATGATGTTTTGGCATAATGCATATATACTTTGCATAGTTAAATAGAACTCTGCTAATTATTTATGAAGTAAAAACTTCCTTTGGCGCACCGCACAGATATTTTTTCGTTGGTAGTCAGTTAGTCTGATCCGTCACGCTCTGAGGTGAAAGGCACGATCGGGTGAACTCGGGACCGCCGAGTGTATGCGAGCGAAAAAGCTACGACTGCTGCTATTCGCTTCTGAACGGTGAAAGGCTCGATCGAGTGAAGTCAAATTATTGCGTTACTGCTTGATTACGGTTGCTAATGAAGTATTTACTTCTGCCTTTCGGTCTTAAGCATACAATCTACGTTATTTTTTTACCTAAATTATACCATCAAGCTAATACTAAGCTCTTATATTTCTTAGTTAAATGTTTATACCATATTTTTCAGAAAAAAAAACGAAATATACTCCTAGAACAATCCTGTTGCAAAAAATTTAATAAAAGATAAAGTGAGTAGTGATAAGTAAAGTCATAATATATCTCGATACTTAAAATCACAACGAATTTTGGCACATGAGTTTTTTAAAGTTATTTAGAACTTAATAAATAGATTAATGAGTAAAATAATGTTCACCTTGTACGGCTAAGTAAATGAGCAACTCGTCACGACCGTACGCGTTCTCCGCTCGACAGCGGTAGACGCCGGAGTCTCGACGCTGGGCGTGCGCTATCGTCAGAGTAGAACTTGCACCGCTGTCTGAACGCTTTTCTGACACCGATACTCTGTAATTAAATATATCAGTGACTTTATATCATGTATATAAAAATATTAAAAAAAAACGTTTTTAAATATATATGTATTATAATGATACTTTCACACATCCGGCCTATCTGATAACAAGTCTTTTTTAATTTCTAATTCTATCACAATAGTATTTTTATAGTTTAATTTTTTGTTATTAAATGTATTTTAATATATTTTTGCTGCACTAAAAACAAGACGAACGCAACGAAGACAGTTAAAAGCTTAAATCTGGCAATAAAATAAATCTAAGTTCTAACACCTAATAAAATACATTAAACAAATTGCTTGTGGCGACATCTATCTCGTGATACACAAACTAGAGAAAACTGACGTACCCTCCTGACGATATCAAAGTTATAAAATCGATTGAATATATACTCAAGAACCCGACAAGAACCGTGGTAGCCCACCAGACACAATACCCGTCTGGTCGGAGGCTCCCTTTGCAATGGTGGACGAGGAACTCAACACCCCGTTCCCCACACCTCCAATGCTAAGCGCTGTTCTCACCGGTAAGTCGACAGGTCAAGCCGCTGCATGTTGTGCGTCCAGTGCAGCTGTATGGGCGGGTCGCCGCGCGCCGCGCACGTCAGCGACGCGCTCGACGTTCGCCGGACTGACATATTGCGAGATGAGAATTCGAAGTGGGCTGGCTCTGGGGATGTAGACATGAACAAATTTTAATACATAACAACAAGTACTTTGTAAAATTATTAGTTTTACGTAAAAGATAAAGGTCATACGTGTATTTGGTTTTTATGAATGAAAGAGTTTTTATGATTATTCCTTACTTCATCACTTAATCTTTGTAGCACAGCTTGTTCCATAGTTAAGGAGAACTATTTTGAGATATTTTCGTTGTAAGACTAGAGCAAACTTGGAGGGTAGTTGTGTAAAAATGTTGATCGTATTGTTACTGTTGTTATAATTATGCTATTGACTTATTTATGATATTGTGAGCGTACGATGTCGAATGGCGGTGTGCGAATAAATCAACAATGATTTTTGTTACATTTTTTTATTTGTTTTTAGTTAAGATTCATTGTATTTTAAATAAATAAATAATAATAATAAATTTAAAGATGTAACTGTTTTATTTTAATTTACTACTAACCGATATTAAATGACTTATGTGAGTTGTCCTTGTATTGCTTTGTCGTTTGAAATTATTTAATATCTTATTTGACAAAATATAATGATAAAAAAATACGTTGTTACAATTAAAAAAAAAAAAAAACGAGAGTGCTTTAGACCACACGACTGAAGTAAAACATCTTTGATTGGCCCTATAGTAATATACAAAACGTAACTCTCTCTCCATCTAACTTTATTAATTTATATCTCCCCTCAACTTCATAACGCCCTCGTCTCGCATTCACCAGCTTACTACCCAAGTCAAGCGTGCACACAGATGTTTAACTTCAATAACTTTGTACTACATCAAATGTTTACCATTAACGGAAATAGTGATAATCTTTGACAGTCCTCTCCCAACGCCGTTGTCAGAGCGACACACGTAGCGCCCCTCGTGGACATGAGTCGCCGCTGCTGCACTCAGTGATCCATTGCTTAACACGGATATCGGTAGCTCGATTCGACTCAAAGGACGAAAATCGTTTGAACCAGGACCTGGAAAACAAAATATTTTTTCATCAAGTTCCATTCTGCTGTGTGGTTACGGCAGTAAAGAATATAGCCACTCCCTGTCTTTCCTTGAGTGTCGTAAGAGGCGACTAAGGGATAACACAGTTCCCGCCCACCGATGGCGGGATAACCACCCGTCTGCTGGCTTTGAAATACACAGACCGAAGATGGGTAGCAGCGTCTTCGGGGCGACAAAGTCAGCTTTGCGGTCACCAAACCACCTGCCCAGCGTGGTGATATGAGTTCACGCCATTTTTTGCGCGAACTTGTGGAGGCCTGTGTCCAGCAATGGACTGCGATAGGCTTAAGTAATGATGAAGTTCCATTAATGAATAGAAAAAAATCTTTTGATATACGATTACATATGCTAATTGCTTAAAATCACCACAGTTTTGTAACCAAATTTTCAAAAGCGATGTTTTTGTTTACTACCCGACATAGTTGAAAATATATTCATTTTATGAAGCATCTTTTGTAGGAAGAAGTGTACTAAATCATGTATTTTCACCAATTCAAAATTGTACAGCCGAATAATCGTAGAGAGTTATTAGTATTCATCTTATTAACAACGAAATAATAATATAAACGTATACCATGTTCTTTTAACCAGGAAATCCTTGGTTCCGGATAGCCTTTCGTTGCGCAATTCGTGAGAATCTGTGTTCCAAGCAGAGCAGAAACATCTTGTGGTTCGTATACCCACGACGGAGCAACTGTAATTTTAGGTAATCATACTTTCCTTACTTTTACACATTTAGATGTTTTTGAAAATTACAAACGCATACCTTTTTTACTAACAACATTTTGAAAAAAAAAGTAATAGAAAAAAACTACTAGGACATGATACGAGAAGAAGCAACTTCAAATATTATTTGGTTCTGTAAAGCTTCGATAAGTTATTATTAATGGACTGATTAAAAATATATAATAAATTCTAAATGTTATAGGTTTACCTTTTACAGCCAGTCGAGCTGTATGATTGACTTCAGCTGCAGTGTTACTAGCTACGCACGTGTACTCTCCACTATGCTTCGACGTCAAGTGTGAGAAGATTAGGAAGCTGAATTCATCCAAAGATTTTTCTTGTACCTGAAATTATATTATTCACTACTACATCCCTGTTATCAAATATCAAGACTTACATACATCTTATCAAAAAATTGTAATCTACTAGCTGTGGTTCACGGTTTCACCTGTGTGATTTCTGATCCTGTTGCAATCTCCTGATAAAGTAATAGCCTGTGCGTTATTTTAGATCTCCTGCTGCTTCACACTAGGTTTCATTACATCATACATACATTACATAAATACATACATTACATAAATACATACATAAGTCCTCAGAAACTTGTATAAGATTTCAAGAATTGTTAGTAGTTATATTCGAATGCTTAATTAAGTACCTGCAAATTAGATGGAATGTGCTGCCCATCTTTCAACCAGGAAAAATATACAGGTTTGTCGCCAGAAGTAATGCCGCATAAAACTTGTATCGAACTTCCCTCAACTAAATCCACAGGAAAGGAAAATCCAGCTATTTTTGGTGGATCTAAAAAAATATATAAAATGTGTTTTTACCAAAATTATACAACAGATACAAAAGTTTAATTAACCACGAGAAAAGTAAGACCAAACTTACTTCTGACAAAAATTTGCACATCTTTTTGGGCATATTGTCCAGACGGTGCGGTTACTCTGCACGAATATACTCCAGCATCAGCTGGTTCAGCTGGCCAAAGCAAAAGCTCTCCTCCACTTCCTGATAAGGCTCTGCCTGAAGATCCGACATCTAACCCCCCACGTTGCCATCTGATATCACTGTGGAATAAATTATAATCATCAGATCTTTAAATATAGAATGCGCAAATATAAATGATTAAAAATGACATGCTCTAATAAACTTCAAAGAAAATACGAAAGTAGTTAATGTTTGAATGGTGATCTGGATAAAACTACCGAAAAAAACAAAAAGGAAACTTATATTTTTACTAAACAAATGCACCTCCATCAACCTGATTGGAAATCCGGAGTAAGGGCAGTAGATCGTCGTGTTCACTCCTGCGACCACGCGTAACGGTCCTATGTTCCTGATCGATGGTGGACCTGTTGTCGAAACATTAGACATACAAAAAGTTATAGAAAAATACAATGGTCCAGGAATAATTTCTTCAAGGTGAGAGTCGGGAGTAGGGTTGGTAATGTTTATGCGATGCTTCTGGTGTTGCAGGCGTCTATAAGCTATGGTTATCGCTTGCTATCAGATGAGCCGTACGCTTGTTTGCCAACCTAGTTGTATAAAAAGGAGTCTACGCAACAACTAAATAAATGAAATTAGAAGCTGCTAGCTTTTCTATAATAACTTAAACGCAAACGCCACAACGATACTTGTGTCTAAAAAATAAGATTTTAAAATATTTTTCTTTCGCATTTTCATCGCAAAATATGGTGCCGCCAAGATTAATGATACGTAAGTACGTATGAAGTGAACAGATAAATATTTAAAAATAAAAATCTACAATAAAGTGGAATACAAGTAAAATACATAAATTTAATTTACCGTAAACATTAAGTCTCGTCGAATGTTCCACGGAACCTCTCGTGTTGTGCGCACGACAAGTGTATCGTCCGCCGTCTTCGGGTCGAACAGAGGTAATGTTGAGGTAGCTGACGATGTCGCCATTTGGACTCATGAATTGAGATATACTCCTGTATGGAAAAACTCAGTGTACTTTTGAATGAACCGTGCTAATAAGGAACATCATATGATTACAGAATATAGATTTTATTTAAGCTCTACTAGTATATTACGAAAGATTTACGAAGGGTAAGTTATCTATAATAAGAAATACGTTAACGATATAAAGTTCACAGTAATAATTAATGTTGAACAAGTCTATAATGTAACACTGTCATCGCTGCATGTTTGTTTCTAATCAAAGAAAATGTTGAAATACACGCCGTAAAAAATATTATTTAAAAGAATTCTCGTTCGCGTTGTTTGTAGTTAAACTCCACCGAAACGGCTTGACCGATTCTCATGAAATTTTGTGTGCATATTGGGTAGGTCTGAGAATCGAACAATATCTACTTTTCATCACCCAAAATTTTACCCCTATTTTTTTTTTGTATAAATATATTTTTTTATTTTATTTTATTATGATTTGGCGTTGAAAAATACATACAACCCTGAATTTTCCCCCTTCTACCACCAACCCTTATTTTTAAATAGCGTTTAGCGGCAAGACAACGTTTGCCGAGTCAGCTAGTAACAGTATAAAAATAAATTTGAAGCAATGTTATCTAGTTTTGTCAACAATACGCTTGTTATAAAGAATTAATGTCAACCTTTGCGGTGTATTGTGTTCCTCGACAGCTTGCATGTCGAGAAGCCACGTGAAGCGTGGTGAAGGAGACCCGGATGCGGAGCAGTGAAGCGCGAGGAATGGTCCAGGGTGTAGAGCTTGTTCGATAAACGTGTAGTGCAACTCTGGGGCTGTGTCTGAAATTTGTAGTATTTTATATCAAATATTATAATAATAAATGTTATAAATAAGAAAATTTTATGACATAAAAGAAATTGGACATTAGTCTTCTTTTTCGAATCAGATCAGATTTTCGGTAAGATATGACTTTTTTTTTTACTAGAGATTATCGTTTACGTAAAAAGGTTTTTTCTTTCTTTATTTAACTTAATCGTAATGATTAAATTAAATAGCATGGCGTGTACCATTCACATACATCAATTTTTGTTCTAAAAATAAAGTAACCCTTATTTCGATGAATTATTTCTTGAGGGTTTTAAGTTCATTACATTTCATTACAGCCTATACAGTCCACTGCTGGACATAGGCCTCCACAAGTTTACGCCAAAAATAACGTGAACTCATGTGTTTTGCCCATAGTCACCACGCTGGGCAGGCGGGTTGGTGACCGCAGTACTGGCTTTGTCGCACCGAAGACGCTGCTGCCCGTCTTCGGCCTGTGTATTTCAAAGCCAGCAGTTGGATGGTTATCCCGCCATCGGTCGGCTTCTTAAGTTCCAAGGTGGTTGTGGAACCTTGTTATCCCTTAGTCGCCTCTTACGACACCCACGGGAAGAGAGGGGGTGGCTAAATTCTTTAGTGCCGTAGCCACACAGCACGAGGGTTTTAAGTAGGTTATATTAATTATAAATTGAGCTATTAATATATTTATACAAATTAAATCTCCAAAATTTAAAGTAATTCATAAGGTCAATAAGTAAAACATTTCTTCGCTTCAGCCTGTAATATTCCACTGCTGAGAAGCTTAGGCCTTTTTCCCCATGTAGGAGAAGGATCAGAGCTTAATTCACCTCTGCTCCAATGTGGGTTGGCGAATATATTCCCTATTATGAGTAACAATTGCTATCAGGTGTACAAGATAACAGCCGGGACCGACGGCTTAAGGTGCTGTCCAAGACACGGAAAACACTTAATTTCGTTAAAATTAATTACAACAAAATTATGGTGTTCGTCATTAATTACATACACGTATCCACTCTGATTTTGTCCAGAATACGAATAGTCATAAATCAAGTGTGTCAAAACAGAATCCAATCAACGCCTCGAATGCTCAATAAACAAAGAACCGGCGACGTATGGGGATCATTCATCATCCGATCACGGACGCCTATTACGAAGAAAAATAACTTTTTTTTATCATGTTTGTATCTCTTCTATGCACATGAGAATTGTTATTTGATTTAAAAAAAAAATCAAAGTATTTAACTTTTTGCAGTTAACTCCTTAGGAATCGATTTTCATATAAGTGGTACGAAAAAAATATGAAGAATAAAATCAACTGAACGAATTACCTCGTTACGTTTTTTTCAACGCCATCTATCGGAATCTAATAGGGTGGGTGAGCTGAATTAGATGGAAATGGAATAAAAATAAAACAATCGTCGTAGACAGAGACAAAATAAATAGGAATTAGTTAGAAATAGAAGACATACCAAATAATATTAAAGTCAGGCACAAATATAGATAAAGACTAGGCAGGAAAGAAATAGATAATTGAAACATAACTACATTACATCACGGATTAAATCATGCATCATCGAATAGATACAGATAAACATATAGTAAGGGTCTTAAATAGAGGGAATTCACCCTGAGTATGAGAGATGAGTAATAAAAGTAACGAGTTTGCAAGATGATAGAATTACAAACAAATAAACGATAGTAGGCATGGAAGTGACCATAGCAGAAACAGACTCCGACCTTTATATCGGGGGTATAAATTTAAAACAAAAAAAAAATAGGGTGGAGATGGCCACGACGTTTTCTAATAACGCCATCTATGGACTCCATAGATAGTGTTATTTGATTTGTTTATTTTACATTTGATATGGTATTAAGTGGAAAGAAATGGTCTCTGCCTACCCCTACGGGAAAGAGGCGTGATTATATGTATGTATGTATGTATGTATTTATGTATGTATGTATGTATTAATATTTTTCTTATACTAGTAAGCCATTTTGTGCCTATTTAGACAGTCGACCTATAAAAGTAAACTCCAGTCGTTTGTCGAAGCTGATACACACTTTTTTTCTGACGATTAATTACGGGTAAGAAGAAGAAATGCACATCTTACCACAATATTGTAAGAGAATACAGAATTGTGTGGTAAAGTGATGACTACAATTAAGTAACAATCCATCTTCTGTTCAAATCACTCTTCCCTTCTCCTGTTCTGCTTATTTAAAATGTTTAAAAAACTACATTTATTCTAGTATTACAGAAGGATATACATTTCAAAATATGACCAAAATCACGCATTTTCTTTAAAATTTCGTTAACTGCTAACCTCGAGATAAGTTGAAGTGTTTAACTCAGTTGGCGATGTTGAAATCAACTGTCAACTTTGATTTACTGGATTTTTATCAGCTTGGATTTTATGTGTTCTAACAGATCTTGATTTGTTGGACGTTTGGAGTAAAAAAAATATTTTAAAATTAGAATCCGATTTTAAAAAACTTCAATATTTGCACTATTGATGTTAATTTTTTTACTATTAATTATACACTACACTATAACAACATAAAAATATTTGCCTTAACAGCATCAAATAGGATGAGATTACTAGATTAAGGATCCAAAAACATACAATATACAAACACAAACACCTAGACGATATGCATCTCAATGACCCCAACAATTATTTTTCATAATGGGCGAACCCACGCTGTTAAAACAAATGGCCAGTAGCTGTAACTATAATGCCGCCAATTTATAATGTGTAACTAATGTGTAAGTTATAACTGAGGTAGGGCACAGCAGGAATTTCCAGCTCAAAATATGGAGTAGCCCGACTGGGGTAGTACCTCGACCTTATAGAAGATCACAGCTAAATAATACTGTTTTTAAGCAGTATTGTGTTCCAGTTGAGTAGAGTCCAGTTCCAGAGTAAGGTGACCAGAGCTCCTGGGGGGATTGGGGATTGGGTCGGCAACGCGCTTGCGATGTTTCTGGTGTTGCAGGCGTCTATAAGCTACGGTAATCTCTTACCATCAGGTGAGCCGTACGCTTGTGTGCCGACCTAGTTATATAAAAAAAAATGTGCATGTAAATGTATCGGCGGCATAGAAAAAGAACAACACTCGAATCAAGAACTCAATTCGTTTTTGAAAGTCCTTACAAAAAAGAATAATAATTATCCTGTTGTATATGTTTTTATAGCATAGAAAAATAAATATTCTCTTGTGTATGTTTTTATAGCATCAATACGAAAACATACAATCCATTTTATTCCAGGAAATTGAAAGGTTCCTAGCGGTGTCCAAAAAATTGTACCTCCATATTTACGTTGACAAGAATGAATATCTTTAATACTGAGGATGTTTTTTCCTTTCGTTTATGTTTCCGGACCTACGATATAGGATGCTCTACTGAGCTCCTTTGTTGGCAAATGATTATTCTTATTATGTTGTTTGACACAATATCTTTGTAACTTAATTATGAACACTTTTATATTCAATTTTATTTCTGACATAACTTATTTTATATATACATATATAAATTAATGTTTGTCTGTATGCCCTTTATAGAATTGTCAACTATGCATTTGATCATGTCATGATCTTAAGCAAAGTGTTGTGCATGAGCACACAAAGATTTCTGATATAGAATACAAAAAGCGCGTTAATGCGCGCAGGGTACTGCTAGTTATGAATAAAGCTAAGCTTCAAATTATCACAGGCGAGTTATGTCAATCATCGCTTGATAGTATAAATCAGTGTTTTGTAGAACTTTTTTGTCCACGCGAGAAATAATTTCAAGAATATAATTATATTATTAATACATTAAAATATCTGTAGTTTATGAAAGTATCGAATGGAATACAATACACGGTACACTGGACACACTTCAGACTAATTTCTAAAACTTGATTTAACCTTTTTAGTGGTTATTTGTCACAGGCTGTTTTTTTATTTTTTTTTTCTATCGCAAATGTCGTATTAAATATTCATTAATTTATTTAAATATTTTTCTCCTTTTTTATGATCCATTAAATGTAACTATCTGATTTGATAATGTACACATTTATGATCACATAGTATTATACATCTCTATAACAAATTATAATACGAATAATAAAGATAAAAGCTTATTTATAATACTCAGTAAAGCTTCGAGGAAAACCCAGTCATTATTGAATTTAGTATAATTACTTTTGGACAATTCAATAAATTTAGTAAAACAAGATAACCGTAGACGTAAGCTCTCTTATATTCTTTGATGTGAATTGATGATAAAACTTTGGATAAATTAATGTCGACGGAATTAGTTTTTGAAGTATGCACTCGATGCTGCAGTCCGTATACTCTTCTTCGAGATCGTTTAGTAAATTAGTTAGTTAATTGAATTAGTTAGTTATACGTGAACAGGTAAATCTCTTCGTGATAATGTGATTGTTTCTTTTACTTTAAGAGTATCCTCCCAGTTTTGATTCCGTTGAAATCCACGGCTACTATTATATTCCCATCAACACTTTGAAAAGCTAGATTATGTTACTTATGGATGATGATGTTTTTGAATAACCAAGACTTACCTAACCTCGTAAGAGTATTCACAAACTAAATAGTTTTTATTTAAAATCGTAACTAAAACCTACAGTTCATATTTTTGTTTTACTAAAATTGTTGATAAGATAACACCACAATTGTGTTTGCAGGCAAATGAAGAAAACCGACTTCAATTATATCGACAAGTAATACAACGTAGGTAGACGAAAAAATTGTCAAGTAAATACGCACTATCAAAGATTACTCCAAAAGTTGTAATCAGATCTCGATGAAATTTAAATGTGACCATATGATAAACATCGGCTTTTGATTAAATTAAAAATCATTAAAATCGGTACACCCAGTAAAAAGTTGTGTGGATTTTTGAGAGTTTACCTCGATTTCTCTGGGATCCCATCATCAGATCCTGGTTTCAAATCATGGTACCAAACTAGGAATATCTCCTTTCCAACAAAAAAAGAATCATCTAAATCGGCTCATAGACGACGGAGTTATCGCCGAACATACATAAAAAAATATATACGGTCGAATTGAGTAACCTCCTCCTTTTTTTGAAGTCTGTTAAAAATACAAAAATAAAACTAACAAAAACACAAACATTTTCTCAGTTAATAATGAACGTTTTCGAACAACAATCGGGTACACAACTCAAAGCATTACCGGGCAGTAAATGAGCGTGACAGAGGAATTATGAGGCAGTAAATAACGGAGCAATGCTTGTGAGCTCTTTATTGCGGAATAGCCCGAGTTGTGACGGCCGACAGGCGATCTGTTTGTGCTTGGACTAATTCATTATCTGAAGCGGATATTATTGTTGGTAGTATGCACAGCCTACAATGTTATTATTAACGAAATTATGTTATTTTTTATTGAGGTTTGTTAATGCTGTTCAGTAAAAAAAAGTGTGTGTGTGTACTTATGTTCACGTTAGAAATTATACTTCATTGACTAGCTAGCTTCACGTTTCTAAATTCTTCTTCGTTGACTAGCTAAGTGCGTAAGTATCGTAAACATTTTCATTTTTCCCTAATGCACCAACAAAAGTATAACTTCAAAAATGATTTTTTTAATTCATGCATGCATTATACATATAAACCTTTCGCTGGAATCACTCTATTAACTAAAGAAATCCGCATCAAAATTCGTTGCATAATTTTAAAGATCTAAGCATACCGGGAAGCTACTTTGTTTTATACTATGTAATGATTGTACTATCAATAACTAACAAACGAATACAGTCATTACGTATTATAAAAAACAGACTTCTTTTATAAATCGTTTTTGATTTTTTATGTTGCATATTAATACATTTTATCTTTCCTCATAATGAATATTGTATAAATTAATTGGACAATACTAAAATCATACCGAGTGAATTGATTAGTGCCAAAAAATGATCGTCAATTTCAACGGTAGAAAATCCTTGTTTCCATTGGAAAATTAAAATTAATCGTTGTAGTGATACAAATAGCCGATCTATAGCCGCCGATTGTAGGTTTGAACGGAAGATTTCTTTCTGGTATCTCCTCGGCGTGTCGGAAAGCACATAGCCCCGGATTTTAGCATACAATATGCGGTTCTAATTTTTTCGATTAAGTTCCAACCATTTTTCTATTCTATTCTTTTCTTACATGGGGAAAGAGGCCTATGCCCAGTAGTGAGATATTACAGGCTGAAGCGCATTTTTCTATATGTATAATGCATTACCCTGCTTTACCATGCATGATGCATTTACCTAGCTGTGGAATTTTTTAGGCTTATACATTCTTGTTATACTTTGGCTATAAACGAATCTAAGTTAATGGAATATTACGTAATAAGTAATTAAGATATAACGTCGTTAAAATGGAGTTCTGCAACTACATATTTGCACACATTATTATTTTATCCCCCCCCCCCTTCCGGACACACTGCTTAAAAGCAGTATTATTTATAGTAAGTATATATGACTACGGTCACCAACCCGCCTGCCCAGCGTGGTGACTATGGGCAAAACACATGAGTTCACGTTATTTTTGGCGTAAACTTGTGGAGGCCTATGTCCAGCAGTGGACTGTATAGGCTGTAATGATGATGATGATATATGACTATCTGAACCATTTAACTGAGGTAGGGCACAGTAGGAAATTTCCTGCTCAAAATATGGAGCAGCCCGACTGGGGTAGTACCTCGACCTTACAGAAGATCACAGCAAAATAATACTGTTTTCAAGCAGTATTGTGTTCCTGTTGATGAGTAAGGTGACCAGAGCTCCTGGGGGGATTGGGGATTGGGTCGGTAACGCGCTTGCGATGCTTCTGGTGTTGCAGGCGTCTATAAGCGACGGTAATCGCTTACCATCAGGTGAGCCGTACGCTTGTTTGCCGACCTAGTGACATAAAAAAAAAACCATTAATTCATCGATGCTACTACTACAATTTCAATAATACTTGATATGATTTGAGTTCATGTAAGTCGCTAGGACACAGTATATTAATTTTTTAACCTTAAATTTAGTGTATTCTAACCTTAAGTTTAGTGTGTTATTTGATAGAGGGAATGAAAGTTAAATTTTGAAATTGCTAACAAATTGGTAGTAGTTCTAGTTTAATAAACTTAAAAATTTAATTAATTTTATTGACGTAGGGCATAGCAGGGAGGGTTAGAGCCCTTTTAAGAAAATATCTTCAAACTTCCAGAACATCTAGCGAAATGGCTCTCAAGTATTGTTGTGTTCCTGTTGGAAAAAAAGGCAGCCTGAGGAAGATCAGATGCAGGGTTGGTAATATGCGTGGGATACTTGTGGTGATACACACATCTACCATATCGCATTCAGCCTGCATTTCAACTGTTAGACACAGACCTCTTTTTTCATGCAAGAGATTGGAGCTTAATACACCAGGCTACTCCACTATGAGTGACAGATATATTCCATACTACGAGTAACGATCGCTATCAGGTATTTATGATATTGCAGACGTCTATAGCCTACGTTGATCGCTTACCATTAGGTGGGCCAGACGCTTGTTGCTACCTTAGTGACCCTAGTCGTAGAAAAAAAAGCGCTTTGCAACTTTCCTCTCAATATCTGCATTATATTGAAAAGTTTGTAGTATCAACGATATTCTATAAAACATCTTTGTGTTTCTTGCATCAAAAATCCAATATGAAAATTTTCAGGCAACTTGCACCACTTACCTTGGCTCGCTGCCGAGCTTTAAGTTCCTGATATCTCGGACTCACCACAAATTTTGTTTGTAATATCATCGCGTCAACGTTTTCAATACCATTTTTTTTGTAATAATGCAATTTTAAATTTTTGAATTTATTATTTTTGACTCTTTAAATATTCGATGTTGTGGTTAATTGAATATTTAAATAAGAACATCATATATATTTCCAATAATGAAAGTGTAAACTCAGTTCAAAATTTAGTTAACGACGTATTTAGATAAGACATTTACGTTCTTCACAGCGAAGAGAATTACTCGTCGAATAAATAATAATAATAAACTTCAGCCTGTGATATCCCACTACTGGACATAGGCCTCTTTCCTCATGTAGGAGAAGGATCAGAGCTTAATTACACACAAGGACTGCACAAACACCCAGACCACGGCAAACACCTGTATGGCCAATACAAATATTTGTCATGTGCGGGATCGAACCCGCAACCGCCAGCGCAACAGGTACAATCCATGGCTGTAACCGTTGCGCCAACGCGGCGTCAAAATAATAATAATAAATATTTGTAATCAAAAACTTTTATTTATTTTCACTTAACGTTTGTGCTTTTATTAACCGACTTCCAAAGAGAGCAGTTTTTTCAATTCCATTTTTATTGTATGTATAATATCTTAGATCTTTTTACCGGGTGGACCGATTTCTTTTTCAATCGAAATGCGGTGCCTTTCATGTGGATCGTTTTTTGATCGATTGTATTGTGGTTTTATTTGCGAGCAAATATAATTATTGTTAGTAGAATATAACATACAACAGAAAACAAAAACTAAATTCAATTATAATCCCAAACCCATTGAAATCCAATCACGAAACATAAACGTCAATAAAAATATAATTTAATAGTGACACCACGAGCAATTACATAATACAGTATGATACAAAATTTTTATAATATTGGTCTCAGGGCCGAATGATTGGCATAAATTATAAATGTCACAATGTAAATTCGGTCGGTCCCGACCGTGTCACGGGTGACGCATGGCCTGTCCGGCGCTGCAGCACGCTTTAATCAATAACCGAACAATCCCTGGCCGGCACAATCGAATCTATATACGACTATTGCAAATTTGCATCGATATATATATTCCGTCGCCTTTGTTCGAAGGTCTGACGTAATGCGACGCGGAATGATTTAATTTTATTAATTTCGTTCAATTCGAATTTTCAAATGGAGTTGTTCTGGATTCAATTCGGAAGCGTTTTTCGATTCTATGAAAACCGATTCTTGTATGATCTACAGATTATTATCTGATATATAAAATTCTCGTGTCGCGGTGTTTGTAGTTAAACTCCTCCGAAACGGCTTGACCGATTCTGATGAAATTTTGTGTGCATATTGGGTAGGTCTGAGAATCGAACAACATCTATTTTTCGTCCCCCTAAATGTTAAGAGTAGTCCACTCATATTTTTTTTTAGATAAATTATTTACTTTTTATTTTATTATGATTTGGCGTTGAAAAATACATACAACCCTAAATTTTCACCCTTCTACCATCAACCCCTATTTTTAAATAGCGTTTAGCGGCAAGACAACGTTTGCCGAGTCAACTAGTTTCAATATCTATAATCTGAGTATAGGAATGTATTGAATAAAAGCAGCGACAAAAGTAGCATGTTAAATTTCCAGCGATTTTAAAGTAAAACTTCCATACGCACGCTTGACTTGGCGAGTAAGGTGGCGAATGACGAGAACGTGACGAGAAGTGTGATCGTGTGAGGGCAACGGAAGTTGAGAAGGAGATATTAGTTAGATGGACCTAAAAAAGTTTTACTTCAGTCGTGTGGTATAAAGCAAATTCGTTTTTTAATTCTTGTAACAACGATCCCACCAAAAGCATTCTCAAGTAAAATATTGTCAAGAAGAAACCATATGGCTTGCACTGTCAAAAAGTTATCAGATCCGATGTGGAGCCAAGTTTCGAAGTATGTAATTGCAGTATTAGGAGATCATAATACTGTCTTCAAAATAAGGTGTCGCCTTGTCACACTACGAGCTGATACATTACAAAGTAAGGTAGTTTAACATCAAGAACTGCTGTGATCATAATGTCTCAATTTAGTATAATGCAGGTCTAGAATATATGAGAAGATATATCGGTCTCACTTCACGGTTAGAATACTAATAAATGTAATTTATGTCATAGGAATTTCGAACGCTTACTTAGCAAGATAATTTCCTAGTTTTATAAAAATAATGTTGTTCTATAAATAATTTTGTCACATTCCGAAAACGGAACTTAGATTGTTTTCTTCCTTGTAATCTTTATTTTTTTTTTGAAACCTGAATAAAAATTGACATTCAATATTAATACAATTAACAAGTATATGTTTGTGTAGAAATAATTAAGCACACACGATAAGCACAATCACCCAAACAGTGACAAACATTTGCACGGATTCGTACAAATTTTTTCATGCGCGGAGTTCAACTCAACAACCACAAACACACATCAGCTAGTTGACGATAATATTCACCAGTGCACCGACGCCAATCAAAAAGCATATTTACTAAATTTTTTAAAAAAGTTGATAGGATGTTGATACCTAAAATCTCACTCCACGTCATAATACAGATTATCAACAAAAAAGTGTGTGTGTCAGCTCCGACGCACGACTTGAGTTTACTCCTTTAGATCCATTGTTTAAATAGACAAAAAAAGGCTAACTAGTCCAAGAAAAATATTAATACCATATCGAATGGTAAATAAACGAATCAAATAACGCTATCGGCGTCGCGATAGACGGTGTTAACAAAAACGTAACGAGGTCATTCGTTCAGTTGATTTTGTTCCTCATATTTTTTTCGGACCACTTATATGAAAATCGTTTCTTAAGAAGTACTTTTAACTGAGGTAGGGCACAGCAGGAATTTCCTGCTCAAAATCTGGAGCAGCCCGACTGGGGTAGTACCTCGACCTTACAGAAGATCACAGCAAATAATACTGTTTTCAAGCAGTATTGTGTTCCTGTTGGTGAGTAAGGTGACCAGAGCTCCTGGGGGATTGGGGATTGGGTCGGCGAAGCGCTTGCGATGCTTCTGGTATTACAGGTGTCTATAAGCTACGGTAGTCGCTTACCATCAGGTGAGCCGTACGCTTGTTTGCCGACCAAGTGACATAAAAAAAAACTCAAATAAACTCCAAAAAAAAGTTGAAATCAATCACTATTATCGAGTTTGTGCATAAAGTAGTCAACATTACATTATGTACATTACACAAAGTTGATCGAATATAAATTACGTCCTAGAAGAAGATTCGCAAGAACATTATCCGAAGAACTCTCAACTGAAGTATTTAAAAACTTTGAACAACATCGCCGTAAGAAAAATCAATTATATTAAGTAAGTATCGTTAGGTGCACTTTAATTCTTAAGCCTTATTCAAATCATTCGGAGAATGAGACGCTTTGTTTTAACTCTTTTGCAGATGACTACATTTGAATAGTTAACTTAATCCAAGAAACTACTAGTTGACAGAAAATCCAGTATTGGAAGAAAATATTTCTCATGATTTATTAAAGTACGATGCTGTTGTTTTTTTAAAACTTGTAGGATACGGTCAAGATTCTGGTCAAATATAGATGTACTTTGTTCATTCAGTAACAAAAACCTATAACTAAGAATTGGTTTAAACCATTTTAAGGAGGCAATTGAGAACATCAATTCGATTGTGCTTTTTTTGTTATGTATGTTTATGTTACCTCAGAACTTTTTACTGGGTCGACCAATTACGATGATTTTTTTTTAAATCAAATGGTGGTGCGTGTCACTTGGTCTCATTTAAATTTAATGGAGATCCGGCAAGTAGTTTTTGAGTTATATCTAATAATGCGTATGTACTTGATGATACGTAATTGTCTATTACTATTTGTCGTCGACATAATTAAAGCTAATGCTTGTATTGTGGTGCCATTTAAATTTACTGAGATATGATGGCTACTTTTTGAGTAGTCTTTGGTAATTTTTTTTGTATCTTTGGTAATTCTTGTTTGGCATAATTGTTTGGTCTACCTACGTTGTATTACTTGTCAATGTAATTGAAGACGGTTTTTTTAGTTTACGAACAAACAATTATGGTTGTCAGGGGACAATATAACCATTAGATACAATTTTAGACAATACTAGGTTTTACTTATGACTACGTAAATTACTACGTAAATTGGTAAAATTTTGATTCAAAATAAAAACCTCATTTGAGAATTCAAACAAATTGTCTACAAATCTTATAGCGATTATGACCGTACATACCTCCAAGTCTCAATTCCGCAGCAGCTTGCGCACTATCCAGGTCTCGTTCAGCGAAGCACTGGTACATTCCTCGATGAGCTCGCACGACTCCATGCACGCGTAGCGTACGTTCACCACCACCAACTGGCACTCCGTCATGTAGCCATCGTACCCTCGCGTCACCGCCTTCCACTGAGCAGTTGAAGGTAACGGAACTGCCTGAATTCGCAACCTGGTTGACAAAGAAGGTTCTTGATTAGATCAACGTGGTATTTAAAATCGAAAAATACTGAAATGCTAAATGGAAGATAATTAAGTTTACTGTGGAACTGCATAAATTTTATTTTATTAATTATAATTTTTAAATTTTAGAAATGAATATTTATTTTATTATTTAATATTAAAATTAATAAATGTAAAGGTATATTTAATCATCATTTTCAATCACAGTATTAATTGGTTTGCGGTAACTAAAATAAGACATATGTTTAAGATCTAATTTGTATACTATATCAAGGAGTGTCGCGAAAAAGTCTTGTTACGCTTTTTCCATTAATTATTCTCATTCGTTCATTTAAAGTTGTTCATTCTTATTCCGCTTATCACGATAAAATAAGATACGATAAAACCGTTACATAAACCGATCACTTCAAAGGTTAAACTTGAAAACATTTCAAAGAATTATCAACTCATCTTTATATAAAAAAGATCCCATCTATTAATAGCTTGGAGAAATTTAATGTCTAGATAGAAAATATCCATTACTTTCCTTTGCCACGTGTCACAAGTCGATATACGATCGAACTCATGAATAATTTAGATGAACATCGCTCCGCATCGGCGGCGATAAGATCAAGTCTCAAATCGGATTAACAATCGAGTGCAACTGGAGACAAAAATAGCTTGAAGATTATTCTAGAAGTCTGGATTTTGGAACAAATTTTCTTGTGTGGCGTTGCGTAGGGGTACCCTAACCGGCAAATAACATCCGTAACGTTAAATAAAAGCGTAACATTTTTATGTAATACAGTGTCTAATGTATAGTCTACGTGATTTTATTATATAATATAATATCAACAAAAATAAACAAATGATTACTATTAAAATAGTGTGAATATATTATGTAGATTAGCATCGGTAAACATATCGTTTCATTTGTTATGTATTTAAAGTAAATAACAGTTATACGAAGAGAATGCAAACAATTAGTAATAATGAAACAGAAATTAAGTGAAACGACTTATTATTAACTATCTATCCTTGTCATGTCACCTTCCTACTAACCATGCCGTAAACCTTCCTAGTCTAACATCTTCTGAAAAAGCCTTTAAATTAAACGAGCGCCTTCAGTGCTTATACTCAGTGTTACAAGCAACTGTCTGTCAAACATTCACATCCATGTACTGTATATTATTTCAGAACATTTATACCATACGTATGTATAAAGATCATAACTTCAAAGTTGAATTACTCATCTAAATGTAAGGGAACATTCGAGTGAAACAAACTTTTCTCGGTATCTTCTGATAATTAATTATACATGTATAATTATATCAAACTTACTTATTAAAAGTTAATATATCTCCTGAATTTTGATATGAGCAGTCAGATTTTAATGTAAGCTGTAACATTTTTAAACGTTTTCCAAATAAATAAATAAAAAAAAACACTCTTTTACAAATAAACCAAACTAAAAAGGATTATCGAATTAGTGTAATGTCCATCAGTCCTCGATAAGTCTACTAAGTTTAAATGAAATATGAATGTTTGAAGTGGGTCAAAATGAAGTCCAAAGGAGTCGGGTACATACATACGTATGTTAATTAAGAACTTTTGACTGGGTGGACCGATTTCGATGTTTATTTTTGATCGACAGGTGGTGCGTGTCATGTGGCCAAATTTAAATTTAATTGAGATCTGGCAAGTACTATTCGTGTGCAGTGCAGTCCTTGTGGGGTCTCCCCACCATGCCTCGGAGAGCACGTTAAGCCTTCGGTCCCGGTTGTTATCATGTACACCTGATAGCGATCGTTACTCATAGTAGGGAATATATCCGCTAACCCGCATTGGAGCAGCGTGGTGGATTAAGCTCTAATCCTTCTCCTACATGGGGAAAGAGGCCTGTGCCCAGTAGTGGGATATTACAGGCTGAAACGTATAAGTACTATTCGAGTTATATTTAATATTTGGTATTCATTCGACTATTTTTGCGTCTAACTCGTAGTACAAGAAGAAGAAGAAGAAGAAATATACTTTATTGTGCATAAAATTAAAGTACATAGGTATCTTAAAAAATAAAAACTTACAAAATAATAATGTGCACAAAGGCGGTCTTATCGCTAGGTAAGCGATTTCTTCCAGACAACCTTGGGGTAGAGGAGATTTTAAAATAAAACCGAGTAGGGTCATCAAAAAGGAAAAACAAAGTGAATCCTACCATCTAATAATATAAATAATAATAATTTAAATAAATACTATACATATAGTTAAATAAATAAATAAATAAATACACAAATAAATACATACCCATTACATTATGTTTTATCGTAATACACAAATTAAAATTAAAATAAATACACAAATAAATATATACATAGTAGTATTATACCGCATAACTTTAAACTGAGTATGTATACCGATCGTCTTGTGGTTTCTTTTAGATTTGATCGATATTTGATGACTGGTTTTAAGTAATTTATGATAGCACGTATTTACTTGACAATTTTTTCGTCAACTTACTTTGTATTACTTGTCGATGGAATTGAAGTCTGTTTCGTTTGCGAACAAACACAACTATTGTTGTCAAATGTTTATAAAAATGAGTCACAGTCAATGTCTGAGTTTTTAAAATGAAGTTTATAACTGTAATTAAACTACTATTTTTATTCGATTGGTTTTTGTATATTACCTTAGATATAGTTTAGCTATAGTACGCACTCTTTCGTTCATATTTCTCGCTTCTATTCAACCTATATTACTTCACTGGCGAAAAAATGTACATTAAAATATAATATAGCCTACAGCCTACGTCAGTAACTATCAAACACAAAAACAATTTTTCAAAACGAACCAGCAGCAAACAAGCTCTTCAGCTTTATAATATTAGTAAGCATTTCAAAGACTCTCTCTCTCTTGTTGGTCCCTCATGTCTGTCGTGGTCAGCAGCAGGGTTGCATCTGGAGCTGGATATGCCTCCACCGGTCTCTGTCCATGGCGTCTCTTACGACCGTGTATAACTTAGTGGCAGATGAGTTTTTGAGCTGGTCTGCCCATCTCGTTGGTGAACGACCGCGCGATCTTTTGCCGTCCGTGTTCCCAACCACAATCAGTCTCAAAGACGGTATATATATATTTTTTTTTTATGTCACTAGGTCAGCAAACAAGCGTACGGCTCACCTGATGGTAAGCGATTACCGTAGCTTATAGACACCTGCAACACCAGAAGAATCGCAAGCGCGTTGCCGACCCAATCCCCAATCCCCCCAGGAGCTCTGGTCACCTTACTCACCAACAGGAACACAATACTGCTTGAAAACAGTATTATTTAGCTGTGGTCTTCTGTAAGGTACTACCCCAGTCGGGCTGCTAATAATGAAAAGTCGGACTGCATAATTAATGAAAGGTGTATAAACAATAGACCCGATGACAAGATAAAATATCGTCTATAAATTGATTGCACCTGCTATTCTAATATAACTTTTATCGCGCTTCAACACATTAAAATACTATTACTGTTGAAGCGTTGGCCATTACAAAAGTTTTGAGCAAGTTTACTCGGAGCGATCGCCGTTTCGTTTCGAGGCGTTTGTTGAAATTACAATTAGATATTATTTAATTTTGATTGACTTGGTAACGTTCATTTTATTTAATTAAATATATTGAAACTTGAAATTACATTTTACAAATTAATAATATTTTTGAGTGACTTAAAAAAAGAAGTGTATCAATTCGAATGTATGTTTTCATTTTAAGTCCTGTAGGGCACAGTAGGAAATTTCCCGCTCAAAATATGGAGCAGCCCGCCTGGAGTAGTACCTCGACCTTACAGAAGATCACAGCTAAATAATACTGCTTTCAAGCAGTGTTGTGTTCCTGTTGTGAGTAAGGTGACCAGAGCTTCTGCGGAGTATTACGGACAGGGTCAGAACATAACATTTCGGTTTAATGTCCCTAGGTAAGCGAGTACTATTTCAAGTGAGGTAACGACATAGAACAGCTTAATAATAGATATTCGATATTCTGAGACGCTTTGCTTCATATCATGTTGCATCGCGTCTAGTAGCATAGTATTTATAATTAATAGTATTGTAACATTTAACTTTGACAACAATTTTTATGTCACAAAAAGCTTTCCCAACGAATCACTCATCGCCATATTTTATTTTTCCCCTACATGGGAAAGGGTCAGAACTTAATCGTCCATGCTGGTCAACTGCAGGTTGGTGGATATACTCCCTACTATAAGTAACGATCGCTATCAGGTGTTAATAATAACAACTGGAACCGGCAGCTTAACATCCTCTCTGAGACACGGTGGGGAGACCCACAAGAACAGACATCCAAAACCGGTAAGATCTGTACCAATACAAATATCCGTCTCGAGCGGGAATCGTACCCGCGTACCACCGGTATTTAGTCGCGTATATGACACACGCACTACACCAGAGCGGTTGTTATTAAACAAACACACATACTAATACACGTTTTACTTATATGTGTGTGTGAGAAACGTGGTAACCAGATAATTCTTCTGAGACCTAACCCGTGTTCAAAGAACTCAAATTTAATATCGCCTGCTTCGAATCTGTTTGGAATTCTTATTTTCAATTTAGCACCGCTCCAGCGAGAATGTCAAGTATGAGAAATCGGGCGACGGTGAATTGTGTTACTGTCATATTGGTGACGTACTCCTTGGGGATATTCGCTTCTTAGAACTTCAAGTATTTTCTTACATCAAGAAAGCGATAGCTTGTATGAGTTACTGTACTTATTACGATATTGTAATCGTAATTTTTTTATTGACTGTGTTTAAAGTTGTTTAGAATCTAATTTTTTTTTGTACTAAGGTAGGTAAAAGAACTGACGAATTCTGATTGTTGAAAGTACACACTATTCCTTAATCATTAACTGAGCTGGAGCACAGCAGGAAATTTGGAGCAGCCCGTTTGGGATAGTACCTCGACCTTACAGTAGATTATGATACTGTTTTCAAACAGTGTTGTGTTCCTATTGGTGAGCTAAGTAACCAGACCTCCTGGTTGGAATTTGAGATAGGGTCGGCAACGTGCTTGCGATGCTTGTGGTGTTGCAGACGTCTATACGATACGGTAATCGCTAATCGCTTACCATCAGATACGATTGTATGCCAACCTAGTTTAAAAAAAATATATACACAATTTAAGTGGTAAAATATTTTCGACAGTTACCCTCCGTCCCGGTGATGTGTAAGGGTAAGGTTCGACTCTGACCGACATAAAGGTTCTTAGTATTATTAGTTGATAAATAAATTCTACCAAATAAAAGAGAAAAGGTAACATAAATAAAATTGTCTTATTAAATATTTACTTCATTATAAATGATCGCCCTTGTTTCTTAGTAGACCCTTTTACCTTTGTGTTTTCCCTTGATACATTTACCGCTGTCACCGGTATGTTGGCTTAGTTCATTTGTTTTATAATGAAATTCATAATGGTATATTCATTTCCTGTTTAATTAACAGCAATGTATTCATTTTAATCCTTTAATCACGGATAATATTTTAATGTTTTTTTGTTACTAATCCGTGTGTTTTAGCATCTGCTTTGGGAATTGTGAAAAATTATTTTGTCATAACCTATTTCAATAATTTTTACTAATAGTTTTCTAGAAAGTTGCTGAAATTTGAGTTGAGACCCTCCCCAGGAGCTGTGGTATCTTTACTTGCCACAGGATCACAACACTGCTTGAAAGCAGTATTATTTTCTTTATTTGTTCAAAAATACAAAAAACACATACTTATCACTTATATACATAAGCCTGCCTCGAAAACTCACAAGAGCTTATCCGGACAAGCCGCCGCGTCGCATACCATATTATCAAATAATATCTATACCGTACCGTACATGTTATAGCCATTAAATGTTCTTTTAGTGATCTTCTATATTTGCGTTTGTCCAGGTATAACTCTTGTAGGTCTTCGGGAAGTTCATTAACAAATGCAGGTATAATGGTGTTTAACATTCTAGCTCCGTAAAAATTTCTAGCATTCGGTATAACAAATTTTTTTGAGTTTTAAATATTTCTTAGGGTATTGGGTCTACATTTTTCGATTAAAAAAGAAGGATCATTAACTTTATTGATATTGAATTTCACCAAAGTAAATACATCCATGGCATTACAATATTTAAAAATATCACTTCCATTCAAGATACTTTTATTTTTAAATTTCGGGATAATGGTTTTTAATAAACGTAACTGTAAAGCATAAATATTATTTAAATGTGTTTTATAGGTCTTACCGTAGCTACTCAGTCCATAACTGATAACAGATTGAGCCAGGGCTAGATACAGTATTCTACAAATTTTATATGTTTTAGTTGTGCTCTTCTGTAAGGTCAAGGTACTTCCACAGTCGAGCTGCTCCGGATTGTAAGCAGGATATTTACAGGTGTGCCCTACCTGATAGCACATCCGTTTTAAATTAATATTTCTAATATTTTGTAGTTTTAGCTCAATATAAAATGTTCATACTGTTAACAATAAAACTACATCTATTCCACCCGTTTTTCTAAATTGAACTGATACTGATACAACCGTATCAATCAATCTTTTTCCTGTCTCCTCTGTCCTAAAGGAGATCGGCGGAATCAACCGTGCTTCATTGACATAACTGAAAGCTATCAATCAATCAATTATAGCGTAAACTTTTTCTAAGCTGTATTACACTGTGTGATGACACACATAATATATCGGCTCGAATATAATTAAAGTTTCTTGTTATTACATGATAAAAAACATTATTATATACACATATTAAAACATCTAACTAACTAACTCATCTGGCTCAGTGACCCGAAGTGAGTCTTGGCCTCCGAAACAAGATTTTTCCACATCGCACGATCTTGCGCGATTTCCCGCCAATTATTGGCTTGGATCTCACTCAAGTCTGCTTCAACCACGTCCCTCCAGCTGTATCTGGGGCGACCCACCGGTCTACGTCCAGTTGGTCGACTCAGATAAACTCTCTTAACTGCTCGATCCTCCCCCATGCGTTCGACATGACCGAGCCACCGCAACCGATGGGATTTGGTAACTCCAATGATGTTTGGTTCAGACACCAGGCTTGCAATTTCAGCATTAGTTTTCGCCAGCTGCCATCTTGCCCTTTAGGTGGTCTAAGGATCTTACGATAATTTTTTCTTTCTGTAACCAGAAGCCAATTCTCCTCTCTGAGCGTAAGTGTCCAAGCCTCACAACCGTACATCAGTATTGGACGAATAATGGTTTTGTAAATTGTGATTTTTGTCTTCCTACTAAGAAGCTTGGACACTAAGACCTTATGTAAGGCTGCACTGAACTTCAAGGTGTTTTGTATACGGATCTGTATTTATAAATATAATACTCATATAAATTTATTGAATAATAAATAATTGATCCATAACTGTGACTATTGTAAGCACGCCATCCCATTGTCCGAATGCATCAACGCAACTATACTAATAAGTATTATAAAGGGAAACCTGTTATTGACCTTATTTTTAACCGACTTCCAAAAAAGAAGGAGGTTCTCAATTCGACTGTATTTTTTTTTATGTTGTTACCTCAGAACTTTTGACCGGGTAGACCGATTTCGTCAAATTTTTTTTAATAGAAAGGTGGTGTGTGTCAATTGATCCCATTTAAATTTATTTGAGATCTAACAACTACTTTTCGAGTTATATCTAATAATGCGTTTTACTTGACGCTTTTTCCGTCGACCTACGTTGTATTATACCGCATAACTTTCTACTGGATGTACCGATTTTGATAATTCTTTTTTTGTTAGAAAGGAGATATCCTTAGCTTGGTGATAAGGAAACCAGGATCTTATGATGGGATCTCAGAGAAATCGAGGGATACTCTCGAAAATCCACAATAACTTTTTACTGGGTGTACCGATTGTGTTAATTTTTAATTTAATCGAAAGCTGATGTTTATCATATGGTCACATAAATTTTATCGAGATCTGGTAACTACTTTTTGAGTAATCGTTGATAACGCATAGTTACTTGACTATTTTTTCGTCGATCTACGTTGTATTACTCGTCGATGTAATTGAAGTCGGTTTTTTTTTCGTTTGCGAGCAAACACAATTATTTGTAATTGTTAATAGTATGTATTAACTGAAACACTGTTGGTTTTATTAATAATAAAAAAAGAACTTCACTAAATATTATGTAACGAGTTTCCATGGACAACTCAATATAAGTATGACCTGCTAAAAACATAAATTCTTTTTCCAAATATAAGAGGCCTTTATCTAAAATGTAGGCTGTACCCGTATATCATTATATATTAAACATCCTCTTACGTCAAGGAAACTCTGTCCAACATGTGTATTATTTATAGTAGTTTATTTAGTTGGCAGTATAAAAATTTGTGTTTACTGTGTGGTTACGGCCGTAAAGAATATAGCCACCCCCTCTCTTCCCGGGGGTGTCGTAAGAGGCGACTAACGGATAACACAGTTCCACTACCACCTTGGAACTTAAAAAGCCGACCGATGGCGGGATAACCGTCCAACTGCTGGTTTTGAAATACACAGGCCGAAGACGCGTTGTCGGCGCGACAAAGCCAGCCCTACGGTCACCAACCCGCCTGCCCAACGTGGTGATTATGGGCAATACACATGAATTCACGCCATTTTTGGCGCGAACTTATGGAGGCCTATGTCCAGTAGTGGACTGTATAAGGGTGAAGTGGTGATGATGATGATAAAACTTTATGACTAAGTCTAAATTAATTGTAATTGTTACTTTTAATCAATGTACGGAAAAGGTCGAGACTGAGGTAATTTGAAGTTTTTTCTTTTCATTGAAAATTCTTTGATCAGCTTATAATATTGCGAATAAAGTATGTCGTGGGAATAATTTTGTCGTTAGAAATATAGCAAGAACACAGTTAACCAGAAGTCAATAGCTGTCCGAGGGGGGGATTAGGAATAGGGTCAGCAACACGCTTGCGATGCTTCTGGTGTTGCAGACATCTATAAGCTACGGTAGTCTCTTACCGTCATGTCAGCCGTACGCTTGTTTACCGACCTAGTTATATATAAAAATAAGCTATAAGTACGATTTTATTTTTGTGTTACCCTCATATTAGGAATTCTAAACATTTTTGATATCATATCAAAAATGTTTATAAATAAGCTGTTAGATCTGGTATTTCAAAAATAATCGCATATCTAATTGAGATATCTTGGGCAGGAATAATTGGCTAGCGTTGATTATTGTGGATTACGCTATGTCGTAGGCTATTATTCGAATTACTTAAAAATTTCTTTAATCTGGAAACTTAAAATTTTATTAGCAGATACAAATACTATTAAAAGTGTAATATAATGAAATACTAATTAAAGTTGTATATAATGAAAATAAAATACAATTAGACAAGTTTGACAATCTTAGACCTGGCACTTATAACTTTAGCTTCTAAATTTAGCCATAACTCTACTTACTTGCAGCTGTGGATGAACGCTGACCACAAGTCTAGACCTCACGCGGAGTCTGGCATCCCTTCTTTGTTCCCCGTACTGGTTGTGAGCTCTGCAAGTCCATATTCCGCTGTCTGAGGTCTGAGCTCGTCTGATTATCAGGACTTGTTCAGACACTGATATCCTTATACTGTTAGAGACAGGACTTAAACGACCATTTGCGTGACGAAACCAGCTGAAACAAAATTTAATTTTATATACGTATTCAAGAAAATATATCTTTTATAGAATCGACACCACGTCCTATGCCTCCGTCAGCGATAAGAGGGCTGGTGCATTTTTTCTCAGAGAATCGGTATGACAATTTAACGGGGAAATGTCACCAGCATTTATGGCAGTATTTCTCGTGCACATAATACTAATTACACCTAGAAACTTTTCCTTGAAGTTTAGGATAAATATAAATAAATACTTGTAGTAAGAATACTTATCAAATTGTGACGGTACCATAATATAATTGGCTTAGTATTAATTTTTATTTCATTGTAATAGGTTAAGTTTAGAAATATATTTTGTAAATATTACTATTATTATTATTATTATAAAATTGAATTAAATTAAAAATAATAAAACAATAATATTATTAAAATATTATTTAAAAAAAAATAAAAATGTATATACTCGAGATGCAAATTTAATAGAAGTCAATAATTCTTTTCTTCTTTCTCGTTATTCAAGAAGTCATTGAATGAATATAAAATAGAATTTATTTTCAACAGACGTTTATATTCAAACTAATGAGAGTTATAGAGGATGTTGAAATGGCTAATAGTTCTTGAAGAATGTTTTTTTAAGAATAATTTGATAATGAATATTCGCCCAGTATGGAATATTTTTTATTAATTTCTTTAACAAATATAAATCAGGTTATTACTTCTATTAATAATTATATAACCCTATTATTATCTAAATTTTTTAAATATAATTATAGAAAAGACTAACGAAGTAATAAATATTTCAAAATATAAAAACAGTTATCCTCCAGTAGCATGTTATGGTCTGGGCCACTGGTAGTTAAGATTCCAGACTGAGACTTCTTACAATGGGGGCCATTACAAGCAACACTGCCTTTTGAATCCGACCCTTGATCCAACACTCAAGCGAGAGTTTCTTAAGGTGTTGGTCGAAACTTTTCGCTAATAGACCATTGACCGACGCAACAATAGGAACAATTATTGTTGAGTCTACGTTCCACATGCCGGTAATCTCGTGAGCAAGATCTAAATGTTTCCTTATTCCGCCATAACAAATAGAATTATTTATTATTTAAGCACTTGAATATCATGTATGTAAGATACCTGTACGTAGGAGGAGGACTTCCGATAGCACAACAAACTAATCTAATATCCCCTCCTTGAGGAACAGTTTCATCTTCAGATATTGTAAGAATTCTTGGTGCCATACTTCCCGTCGTATCTGCAATAATAATATATGATATTAATAACCGCTATAAGCCTACGGCACAAACTTTTAATACATTTCCGGGTAATTTAACGTTGAGAGGTTTTTTATTATTTTTCTAAGTGGACTCACTTATCATTTTGATGTTGTTCTAAAACGCCGAATACGTCTTCGTTCTTTTGATATCAATAATACTGTTTACTTAGGATCATACTATACTAATATTGAGTTATGGTATCTTTTTATATGGGAAACATAAAATTCTAATTTTATATACACAGGTAGATGCGAACTCATGTGATCATGGGAATCGCCATAGTCCACAGAATTAGCAAGTTGAAATGGCAGTGGGCTGTTCATTTGTGTCGCAGGACTGATGGTCATTGGAGTAGACGGGTCCTGGAGTGGAGGCCGCGTCTTGGCAAACGCAGTGTGGGACGTCCTCCGGCCCGTTGGACCGACGATCTACGAAAGATTGCCGGTGTAGGCTGGATGAGGATTGCGGAAAGCCCGGATGTCTGCCGTGAACTTGGGGAGGCCTATGTCCAGCAGTGGACTGCAGTAGGCTGAGCTGATTGACTGAGCCTGTACACAGGTATCAGTTTTATAATGAAAACAAAACTTCAGATTTTGTGTTGTGTCAGATTTGTGTGAAATTCCGTGTAGTGCTTTAGAACCAAACAAATTAATACAAACAACAGACTAATTCTATTATATTAGTCATAAGCAGTTATTCTTATATGCTTTGCACATTATTCAAACAGGACCGTCGAAAATCTTTAAGTGTGGAATGGGAACGTACGTGAAACAGCAATCATGGCTCCGTTACTCCTTCTCTTCTCTCCTGTCAACACGTGCTGAGCTTCGCAGGAGTACGAGCTGGCGTCATCAGGTCTAGCTTCCCGTATCACCAGGATATCGCCTCGACTGCCGCCTATCATGTAGCGACCACCTGGACGAAAAAGTTTATATCAATGGTGGTCAATTTTTGTAACTAATTGTAACAAACAGTCAAGCTTCTTTAATTTTTGAGTAATTTCTGATAACTAAATCTCTAACATTATAATATTATATAAATATATTTCTTTTTTTGGAAATTTTTGTTAAACATTACATCATAAATAGCATATACATTTTTGAATATCATATCAAAAATTGACCGCTCCAGCGGGATTCGAACCCGCGTCTTCGACATACCGTGTCGATCTGATAATGATATTCAAAAATGTTTAGAATTCCTAATTGTGGGTAACACACAAAAAAAAAAAAAAAAAAATAAAAAAAAAAAAAAAAAAAAAAAAAAATCGTACATAGCATTTACATTTTCCATATAATTATAACCATTACACGGTACACTTCTTCGGATAGAAAAAGTGACTTTGTATTTGCTATGGGTATAGAAAATTTTCAATTTTTTTATCCGTCAAGCCGAAGTGGAGCAGCGTGGTGAATTAAGCTCCGATCGTTCTCCTACGTGGAGATAGAGGTATATGCCCAACAGTGGGACGTTACAGGCTGAATCATCTTATTATAGAAAATTTATAAATAATGTATGAGTACACATATACATACTTAAAAAATTTAGTTTTTTTTTGATATGTGAAATAATTTCTTGTCAATATTAATGAAACAGAGATGACTAAAAATAAAAGCCATCCAACTGAGTCTGAACGCCAACATAGCCTAAAAATCAAGTACATTAACAAATAAACTTAAGGCAATCCAAACTGAATCTATACAATCCATTGACATGGCACAAGTATCGGAGGAGAGAAAAGTCGTAGCACTCAGATCTCATGACTTCGAAATTAGGGGACAACTGTGATCGAGTGCTCTTACACATTTATAGTACGGAGATGGCACCGTTCTGACAGACTATCTGAAAGTGGATGTTCGTGTGGGAAAGCGTTGACATGTTCTAATTAACTTCTAAATTATTTTTTTTACACAAAAAAATTATATACAAAATTATATACACAAAGTTTTTAACTGATATAAACCGCCAGCCTGCGGTGATGCAGTGTGGTGGATTAAATTCCGACCCTTCCTAAGAGGTCTATACCCAGCAGTGGGATGTTACAAGATATTCATCTTGTCGCAACTGTTATAAAATTTCTTAAAAGTAACTTAGTTGAATCAGCATGTGTATGTCACAGAGTTTAAAAAAAAGTTTCTTCTCCAATTTCAATTAAATTACGCCACAGTAAGAAATATGCTGTTCAAAATTTAGAGCAACCCGACTGGGGAAATACCTCGACTTTATAGAAGATCACAGCTAAATAATACTGCTTTAAAGCAGTGTTGTATTCCTGTGGTGGGTAAGGTAAGCAGAGCTCATGAGGGGGGGGGGGTTGAGGGTAGGGTCGGCAACGCACTTGTGATGTTTTTGGTGCTGCAGGAGTTTATGTACTACGGTAATTGCTTACCATCAGGTGAGTCGTACGCTTGTTTGCCGTCCTAGTAGTTAAAAATAAATTTTATATATTAGCTAAAATTAGAATCTTATTTATGTTAGAATTCTCTCAGCTGTACCAAATGCTTCACGCTCAACAGGTCCCACTAAAATGAAAGACCAGCGTCAAGAGGGTAGAATCGCACATAACACTAACGCCAGACAAGCACAATGCTTTTATGGTCTATACATATATTCAACATGAACGGATACAGAACTCGAGTCCGTTAGTTCAACAATCAGTACTGTCACAGCGTATGAACAAAACGAATTTTCGAATAATTTCCCTAACAATATTGATATTATATGTGTATGCCATAATCGTATATTGTATAAATCCGCTATAAATGAGAATGAAACTCGCAAGCAACGGTATTAGCGTTAATCACCAGATCACCAGGATATCAGAACTATCGTTTATACATATCACAATTATAATAAATCAATTACAATTTAAATTGAATTTATCGATATTAGAACTCTCGCAATCAAGAACAGCTCATAGTAATTAATTAATTTAGTTCACAATTAGGACGATTAGTTACGAGTTTAACGGGTGTTATAGCTTTATGCTGAATCGTCAAAGCCTATACGTTGCGTATGCTATAATTATTGGAATTTACTCCTTAAGAATGGATTTTCATATAAGCCTCCCCTGTTGGGGAGGACCCCATGAAAAAAAGGGTAGAGAAAAATCTACTGAACGAATTACCACGTTTCTCGTAACGCCATCTATCGCATAAAGTCGTAACGATGTTTTCTAATAACGCCATCTCGTCGTAGCCTATCATCGGTAGATGGCGTTATTTGATTTGTTTATTTATTATTTGATAATGGTATTAATCTATTTTCTTAGACTAGTAAGCCTTTTTTGTGCCTATTAATAATTTATAAGTCCAGTCGTGCGTCAAAGCTAATACACACACATTTTTTTGGCGTTTACGCAAATTTTGATTTTCTTTTTTTTTATTAAACACGTTATTTATCTCTTTCGAAAAAATAAGGAACAAAACAGACAAAAGTGAAACTAAGTGTTTATTGTTTTAGAAGCAATTACAATGCAGAAAATGACGTTTATTTCAAATTTTCTGACATTGTTATCAGTGTTGGGTTAGATTAAATAATTGAATACCTAAATGAAATTGGTTATAATTTTATATTTTAAAATTTTATCTTGATTAAGAAGGATTTTGTAGTTCATTGTTTATTTTATCGAAAAATTAAGACGTAAAAACTTTTCTCGGCGACAGTCCGCGATCCCCGTCGGCCGTCACCGTTTTACGATCAGATAACTTTTAGCTTCGACTTTTTCAATGAATTCTAAATGTGGAGCAACTGTTTAAAATTCTCTATTCCGTTCTGACATTGGAGAAACTCGTCTTCTATCCCTTTCCCGCACTGTAACCGTCAACTGATGGCACTGATAGTATTGTTACTTTGTCTTCCCTGAAGTGTCCTTAAGTATAATTCTAGCTTCAAATGGCTTTTATGTCCGGTCATTTGAAAATGTAAATTTCGAGTCCTGTTTAATCAACTGCCAAAAAGGATGGTAATGTTTTTAGAAAGTACTAGCTATGCCCGGTGCTTTCATATGCTAGAAATGGGTGCGTATATAGTGACTTGGTGACGATTGCATTGCGGTAAATTGTTTTGAGTCAAAACTTCTTGATAATATTGATTTTGCCTGCTATTGCTTTCATAAGGACACTTGTAGATCGTTTTTCTAAAACACCTGTCAGTTATAGATATAGGTGGCTTAAAATTGCATTATTTGTATTAATATATTTTATTTTATAATTCTTAACTTTCAACAGCTTCTTTAATTACCACATATTATGTCTCTGACGAGAAGCGGCGTAGATTTCAAATTAATTGATTGTAGTTTTGATGGTTGCCAGCTCTGTTTTTCGTATTGTACTCGTATGTGCTATAAAGACATTTATTATAGTCTTGGCATATTTTGTGTTTGTGTTTTTTAAAATATAACTAGGTCGCCAAACTAGCGTACGGATCACCTGATGGTAAGTGATTACCGTAACTTATAGACGCCTGAAACATCAAAAGCATCGTAAGCGCGTTACCGACCCTATCTCCAATCCTCTACTTTACCACCCCTTATCCATCAAAGGAGCACAACACTTCTTGAAATAATTATTATTTAGCTGTGATCTTCTGCAAGGTCAAGGTCAAGTACTTCCCCAGTTGGGATGTTCCGGATTTTGAGCGCGATATTTCCTGCTGTGCCCTGCCTCAGTTGTTTGTTTGTTTGGCGTTTACTAAATTGAATTCTATTTACAATTACATATTTTCATCTTTTATAACACAATTGTGCAAGACTTTTTTCATGTAACTATTCGACGTTCATAAATTGTCATGAACTCGGCGAGCTGAGCGCCAATTACAATTAATGGAATTTTAAATGAATCCGGCAAGACCGAGAGATTAAAATTTATGTTTCTCCCAGATTGTGTTTCTCTGCTGCATCTTTTAATTTGAGTATGTTCTGCTCTGTTTTTTTAGTCCTGCTAGTTAACTAATATTACTTATAATGATGCTGTGTGGTTACGGTATTAAAGAATATAGCCACCCCCTCTCTTTCCGTGGGTTTCGTAAGAGGCGACTAAGGGATAACACAATTCCACTACTACCTTGGAACTTAAAAGCCAACCGATGGCGGGATAACCATTTAACGGCTGGTTTTGAAATACACAGGCCGAAAATGAGCAGCAGTGTATTCGGTGCGACAAAGCCAGCCCTGCGGTCACCAACCCGCCTGCCCAGCGTGGTGACTATGGGTAAAACACATGAGTTGACGCCATTTTTGGCGTGAACTTGTGGAGGCCTATGTCCATTAGTGGACTGTGAAAGGCTGATGTGATGACTTATAATGATTGTTGAAATTAGAAAAATAATTTGAAAAGCTTAAGACCACTGATACTAAACTTTCCCTTAACTTACACCTGTAATAACATTTTAACTCATCCGATTATGTTAATTTAAGTAATTTTGGAAACATGCTTTGTAAACACATCATATCTTGTCCCTAAACTACCGTTTCTGTTTGACCGAGTTATCTTAAATAGCTCAGAAATAGTGTGTATTGTGTCGCTTAATTCAATGTCTAGCGCTTTGATACAACGCCCTACGCCGTTTATACGCACAAGATTAAAAGAAATATAAATAGTTTGGGTAAAACGAACGTTAGAATGGAAAGTGTAGGCGGCAGTTGAAAATAACTCTTAATCTGAAGATTGTAAGTTTGAAAAATCTATCTCAAATAAAAAATGAATTCAACTTATATATCGATCTTTAAGGTCTTTAAGTCGCGAGT
The DNA here is from genome assembly GCF_905220565.1 of Melitaea cinxia. Taxonomy (NCBI): domain Eukaryota; kingdom Metazoa; phylum Arthropoda; class Insecta; order Lepidoptera; family Nymphalidae; genus Melitaea; species Melitaea cinxia. Next base: position 20,325,868 of record NC_059394.1, read on the forward strand.
GAATAGGTTACTTCTAGGTAAGCGTGCTCCATCTTAGACCGCATTTTCACTTATCATCAGGTGAAATAGTGGTCAAACGCAAGCCTATCATTGTATAAAAAATAAAAAATAAACTTAAACGTATCACACTCGCTTCCAGCAGGATGAAGTCCTGTATCGTTATTACCATTTGTGTCATCATCATCATCATCAAGATCTCATTTTTGATCACTACTTGACATAGCCTCATTATCAAACACTAATTTATTTCATTAGTTAGGGTTAGAACTTATTGTATTAGTTAGTATTACCTAGATCGTAGGAGATTATAATATTTGCTTCAAACGATACATAATTTATGTTTACTCGAAGTATCAAGCTAATTATCCAAAATATAATAACAATAACAATAACAGGACTAAAGCGGCTTAGATCAGCCGGTGTATAATAAAATATGTAACAGGAAATATAATCAAATCTGTCAATTTTGTAATATTTACTATACACAATTATAACTAAATCAAATAACAGAATTATTCGAACACGCATTGTACCGTGAAATTAATTACAAATTGAAATTACAAAAACAACAGAACGCTAATTACGGAGTATCGGTAAATTCAACAATTGAAACTAACATCATTATACTCTTCCGCGTCGTCGGTTGTCGCGTTGTTTGTTCACGGCGTATCGATTCTGTTTCGTTATTATTAATTGTTTGCATTCTCTTGTATAACTGTTATTTACTTTGAAGTACATAACAAATGAAACGATATGTTTACCGTTGCAATTATGTATTCAATTTATATTCACACTATTTAAATTATTATGATTTGTTTGTTTTGTATTCTAATCTAGTTTTGTCACTAAAGCTGGTACAAAAGAAGTGGTTTATTGGTTTTACTTTTTATGCCAGTTATATTATAGAATTACAATATTCAACCATCTTTTTGTGTATAACTTGGTTAGCAAACAAGCGTAATACTCGCCTGATGGTAAGCGATTACCGTAATTTATATGATTTCTGCAACACTAGGAGCATCGCGCGTTGCCGACCTTACCCTCCACAAGCTCTGGTCACCTTACTCACCACAGAAACACAATACTGCTTGAAAACAGTATTATTTGGCTGTAATATTCTGTAAGGTCGAGGTACTACCCCAGTCGGGCTGCTCCATATTTTGAGCAGGAAATTTCCTGCTGTGCCCTACCCCAGTTAATGTTACCGTGAACTAATGCTTATTAAAACCTTTATAATAATAATAATAATAATAATTTTATTTCAGACAAAGTCCATACAATTAAACAGCAGAATACAAACATAATTAAGAAACAGAGAAAAAACCAAAATAAAACATAGGAAAATAATAAAACATAGGATAATTATATCAAAATACACACAAATATACAATATTTAATAATCGATTAAATAGAATTCATGTCAATAATTTATTAATGTCAATAATAAGCAAAGTCAACCTATTAAATTAAATAATTAATTATTATTATATTATTATTTATACAGCATTTGTTTTAGGAAATATTTCAAGAAAAACGTAATGTAAAATTTTTTTGGCAAAAATCATAAATATAAAAAAGAGTAAATTGAGTCAAGTTGCAAATATAAATGTCGTTTATTAGAAATAAAAGGTCTTGGGAGGAGACTAATTTGCTTTTCAATTAAATTATAAAAAGTAATACTGTCCTTTTAATTTCGAAAAAGCTTAGTTTCCCGTTTGTAATAAACAGCGACGTCCTTGTCTTCACATTTAAATTTAATTCATTTTGAAGTAATTTATTTTTTCATCTCGAACATTAATATTATGATTTTAAAATCACGTAAGTATAAATGTTTACACGTAATTTATAGCTTTATTTTTAAAAAGAAATTACTATGCTTAAAAATATTTAATAATAAATCAATTTTCAGATGAAACTTGTGATGAGTTACAAATATCAAGAAGTACAATGCATTTGTAACCGACTTCAAAAAAGGAGAACATACATAAATATGTATATTTACGTATGTTTGGGGATAACAACGTCGTTTATGAACCGATTTTGATGATTCTTTTTTTTTTTTTTTTTTTTTGTTTGAAAGGAGATATTCAAAGGGTGATACCATGATAAGAAAAGCAGAATCTGATGATGGAATCCCAAAGACATCAAAGGGATCCCTCGAAAATCGTAGTGACGACTAGTGCGTTTGTTAATTTTTTTCTTCTACTTACGTTGTATTACTTTTCGATGTAATTGAAGTCGGTTTTTTCGTTTGCGAGCAAACACAATTATTATTCTGATAAAGAAACAGTAATGAAATTTTTATGCACAGACCTTTGATCAAAGTCCCTTCAAGGAGTTTGAAGAAATATTAATTATTTATCAGTTGTTAAACGAGAATATGAATATTCAAAAAAAATTACATAATGATGCAATCTGATAATATTTAGCAATACAGTTAAGCCACAAATATCGTAACTTCAATGTTATTTTTTTTAATAAGGTTAATTTTTACGGAAATATCATATCAATACAGCATTTCGCTAACGCGCCTACTGGTGTGACTTTTAAGGGTGCGCTTTCTTTCGAGTTTAAGACTGATCTGAACACTTAAAACGATTGCGCTAGTTATTTTGTGCATAATAAAACACCTCTTTCGGATCTTATCGCTGCTTATCAGCGATGGACCCGGCACCCGCACGGTGAATCCATGGAATGCTAAGAAGTTTGTCTCTTTTTTTAGGAGGACTGTCCTTCTGTGACCAAGGTTGCTTTCCGTCGGGCATGTAAATAACCTAACAAACCACGATAAAATCAGAAACATTTTTTTTCATTGAAATGCGTGAAATTCGCGTAAACATTCGAAAAAAATATATGCTGTGCCTAATTAGTTATTTAGGACTCGCTTTACAATCATTTTTAATAATTACGATTCTCCTTTACTTTGCATTCGTCAAGTAGAATCATATTCGATCAAAAATACTTAAGACTTCAAAGCGTATTAAGAAATATCATTAATGTTCGGTCTATAATGATATTTTGAGTATAAAATTCATCTTTACATGTAAAACAAATTAATTGGTTTTTCGTACTTGTGATATTTTTCAAGTGTCCCTCTGCTCGGTCCCTCTTACGTTGCGATCTTAATTTGTTTTTACAGAATAAATTATTTTTCAATTTCTTAATAGTACACTTTTGATTTATTTTATTTTAATTAAAAATATTATGATTCAATAAATTACGAAAAATTCAAAATTATTTATAAGCATTATGATTATGATATTACTTGAATCGTCTTAGAAAGTTATTCCAAATAGGTTTATAAATCTTCTTGATAGATAGGTATTCTAACTCCTATTTTGAATTTAATGTTGAATTTTAGTGAAATTAGATTTTTTTGTGCCAGCAAAGTAGTGCAGCAGTAATTGGCTGTTGAGATTTATAATGATGATTACAATCCGAACTCTTGACCAATGTTTTTATTTGTCGTAACGATGTTTATCTAGTCGTAGATCTACTGCCAACAGCTAGCCTGGGTTTAAAAGCATGGCTTAACACTTGGGATCAAGCAGGTCCCAAAAACATTACGCAGTTCAGATATTTTGGCTGAAATTATACCTACCCACCAATAAAAAGTGTTAATAACCAGCTTATCACAAACCTCTTGTTCATTCTGTTATTTAGAAGAGCTCATTAAATTCGTGTATATATTTTCAAATTAATTCACCAGCACGCTTTCCAGCCGACTCACTTTAATCCGATGAAAATGTTCCCAAACTTTCGCCTCCGTTGACGCCAGCGCCGATTATTACCAGCCCCATATAAGCGCAGATAATCTCCGTGAAGTCTCGAGAATCTCTTGATTTCCCGTTCTATAGTTCTTTAGATTCTATTAATTATGTTGGTGAAAAGTCAAATTAGCCATATTATAATGCAGATCTAAATACACATGTTACTTCCGAATCAGTGATAGCTTTACTTCTACAAATATAATAATTTTTTTTTAAAGTTTTAATTTGTAAAACGACTATTCGAAAGTGCTCTTGAAGCCTATTTGATTAAAGCTGTTTTTAATTTTGATTTTGATTTTTACTTTTGAAAGTAAATTTCTATTTTGTAAAACAAAAAATAGTTGTTAGATTCTCATTCATCTTCTTCATCTCCTCTTAATCTACCATAGAAATTATGAAATATTAAATTTAGCAGTAAACCGATACGAAAAATGAAATTCCAAGCAATTGCTATTAAGCTACAAAAATATTTTTACATGGTATTCAAAACAAATTTATGTATCGCTCAGAAATATTTACACGGAAGATCAAGCAAATTTACAACAGCACGTTTTCAAAGTCAAAAACAAAAGTTAACAATTTCAAAGTCTTGTTAGAATATAATTATTAAATCTCATCTAATGAACCTCCATTATTCTGTTATCTCAAGCGTCAAAGGCGGACATTAAACTTGCATTAGTGTTTTATTGAAACTCTTAATTCAGTGTCCTACGGCGCTGTTTAGACAGTTCCTTTAAGTTTGTAAATTACGTTGCTTTTAAAATCTTTACATTGTTTTTAATTTAGAATTTTAGATTTAGTTAAAATTGTATTTTTAAATACTGTCCCGTTGATTGACTGATAGTTCATAATATCTTCTGATTTTTATATCAGCAGAACTATAGGCTATAACCATGTAAATATATGGGTTTATAAATTTTGTTGACCAAAGTAGTGCTGTGCAGTATATTTCCTGCTCAAAATATGCAGCTGCCCGACTGGGGTAGTACCACGACCTTACAGAAGATAAATAATACTGTTTTCAAGCAGTGTTGTGTTCCTGTTGTTGAGTAAGGTGACCAGAGCTCCTGGAGAAAATTGGAGATAGGGCCAGCAACGCGCTTGCAAAGCTTCAGGTGTTGCAGACGTCTATACGCTACGGTAAAAAAAAATGTTTTCAATTTTTTTTTGTTTTTGCGATAGAATACCCATAAAAAGTATCATTATGTATGTATATTAAGCGTTTTTTAATGTAATTAAAAGTATTCATTAGACAATATACGAAAGCAAATTTAGTTCGGCTACTAAAACAACACAGATAAACTAGGAGGCCACATCAAATACGCGAAACGTGGCAACTCATAGATCCGTTAACAATGTTCCAATGTCTTAATCCGCTTCGAGACCTCTACGCTTCGGTAGTTTTCTGATTATATCCAAACTTATAACACCACAATATCTTTGCTATTTCATTTAATAGAACGTTATAAGTCGTTAATACCTGTCTATATCTATGGGTATATATCTCTCACGATCAGATTTGGACTCACGATCGAATTAGAGACAATAAGCTGTAGTTCATAATTTGAAGCATGCATTGTTGAAAATACGCCTAAACGTTTTAACCCTATACTTGGCAAGAAAAAATATGTTAGAAATATTGAAAAAAACATAATAAAACACGTTTATATATGGTTATTGAAGGTATAAAAAATAATAAAAAAAATATAATATAAGTAATTCAACATATATTGAGTGTATCACATTAGATACATTGCCAGGCCCTTAACAATCAACACTATAAAGTCTACGTATCTAATTTGCTACACTGCCAGTCTTTGAGTGAAGCTAATAAATGAGTTTTAAACATAATAATTGTAACAAAATAAAACCTAAAATGTCAATATTCTCTGTGAAATAACAAAATATAAAACATAATTATTTTATACTTCTACATAGATATAAATATTAACATAAAAAACAGCCTTTGTATATTATAAATCTAAATTTTTGGTAAATTGAGATCAATCATTAAAATCAAGTCAAAAATCAGTGTTAAAAATAGGTTCCTTATAATAATATTTATAAAGTATTAATTCTTGGTATGATATTCTATGAAACAATTACGTTCTGGCAATAAGCACAACCTCAATTTGCAATTTTGACAAAAAAAAATTTAGTCAACCTTTTTGTGCAACCTTCCTCTGCTGGTTATTACAGTTGGATAATGAGTAACTTGATCATACCGAACACTATCTGACGGTCTTTCAGCTACTGGGTTCTAAATAGTCTTGGTTGATTTCATACCAGGCCTGCTGATATCGCTCATATCAGTTCTTTCAAACCTCCGTAGGCTTTCAAAAATTTCAATTTTAAAAGTTTTTAGGGTTTTTTGTTTTTTTGTCCATCCATCCTGGCTTTTCTATCACGCCGATATAGAAACCAGGAATTGTTTATACAAATATCGAGCATTTGAGAAAATATTGGTAAATACCAACGATGGCCTCGGGATGGTGTACGATATAGAGTGATCATCATATCGGCGAGATCAACATCGCCCATGTAAGAAGTGTTAATTTTTTTATTAAATTGGGGCAAGTCACTGGCATTTTTCTACTTTGTTCTATCTTGTAACGAACCACAGTCTGGGTAGGATACGCATCTACAAAATTATTTGCAGCAGTGACACATTTGTTATCTAACCATTTAACGACAGCAATCTTATTTTTATTGTATACGACTTGTGCTCTACCCTTTTTTTTAGATTTTTATCCGTGGGTAGTTTTTTCTCCGCTCGTCGTAGCCTATTTGCTCGGATTGTACCCATTGCAAAAATGCCTGCATTCATTGCGTAAATATTGTAACAGCTCAATAGATGTGAAAAAGTTATCGAAACATAGGACTTTGCAAGCAGGTTGTCGAATAGATTTTGACTGTGAAAAGCGCAGGTCTCTTTGAACGAGTAGCCGTTGAAGGAAAATATGCAAATAATGGCGACGACGATGATGACTGATGATGCCGCTTCAAGTTACTAACTCGTGGTGCAGGTACATGTAAGGGAGTAGCCAGTATAGATGGAGATGAGGGTGACGGCATCGGACACCAAGGTCTAGTCTCATTTGCTGATGAATTAGGCGATAAAATTGACGGTGAATAAGGGTTGATCGATGGTGATGGCTCTTGACTGTATGACTGTACCAAAGACTGAAGTAAGCACTTGATTAAACTCAATATCGTCATCAGAGAGAAGGTTTAGGTTTTCTATTGAAGATGGCAATGATAGAGGTGGTGAACTGCTGTCAAAGTGCGTAAGGCGGGTGTAGTATTGAACTTCATCCTCAGATGATTCACTTTCGTCCAAATCTGATTTTGCTCCCAGTTTCGGAACAAGAGCTACGAGTTACCGAGCTCTTCTTTGCTGTTGCATAATAAGGTGAGGAAGTACCTTCGAATGAAAATAAGAAATAATTATGATAAAATTATCATCTTGACCATATTCTGGTCACAATAGGCAATTCAATCGTAGCCTAGTTATAAGTGTGGTTAGGAAAGCAAACTCAAGTATTATCTTTACAAATCAAGCAATGTCACATATTTGATACACAGCAAAAAATGTCTAGACTGTTCGCCATCTGGCAATGTATCATATTTGCTACACTTGAAAAACACAAAAGATTACATGCAGTTACAATTCATTTAGGTACATGAAAATAACGTTAATGATTAGAGTATATAATAAGCTTTGGCAATTGGACTACTTTTGAAAACAATTTGAACAAAATATAATAAATCTTCTTGTGCCTCTCCACTACTGGAGGTTGGCCGTCAGCTCAGCGAATTTTTCGCGGTCTCGTGCCAAGCGAAACAGCTCTTCCACGCTGGCGATCTTCATCCATTCGCGGATGTTGCGCAACCAGGACTTTTTTCTTCTTCCAACGCGTCGCTTGCCCTCTACTTTGCCCATCATTATAATTTGGAGCAGCTGGTATCGCTCGTGTCTCAAGACGTGGCCCAAATACTCGGCTTTTCTCTTCTTGACGGTTTGCAGTAACATCCGGCTAGTGGCGGCGCGCTGGAGTACTCTCACATTCGAAACTTTCTGTGTCCAGCCAATACGGAGCATTCTGCGGTAACACCACATCTCAAAAGCTTCTAGACGCTTCTGGGTGTCAGCTCGCAAGGTCCATGCCTCGCAACCGTATAACACTACTGGCCAGACATAGCAGTGGAGTATTCTTAGTCTGAGCTTTATGGATAGTTTGCGGCTGCACAAAACCTTCTCCATACTTTTAAGGCTTGCTCGGGCAATTTCAATCCGGGTCCGAATTTCTTGCCCACAGTCCCATTCTTCATTTACCCAAGCACCAAGGTATTTGTACATACGCACCCGCTCTAGGTATTTACCTTCTACTTGAATTTTCGGCTCTAAACCCTTATCGCCCGACACCACCAGAAACTTGGTCTTGCTAATATTCATGCTCAACCCCGCCTTCACACTGCACTCGTTAACTCTGTTCACCAATGTCTGTAAGTCGTTTCCTGAAGAGGCGATAAGCACGGTATCATCGGCGTATCGTAGGTTATTCACGACTTGACCGTTAATCTTGACGCCCACTTCCAACCCTTCCAGAGCTTCAGACATTACAGCTTCCGAGTATATGTTAAAAAGCAGGGGAGACAATATACACCCTTGACGGACACCACGGCAAATTTCAACCTGATCGGTCTCCGAATGCTCAACTCTCACAGCCGCTCTTTGGTTCCAATACAAGTTCTTAATAACCCGTAAGTCCTTGCCATCCAGACCTATATCCCTCAAACGTTCCATGAGTATATCATGTCTTACGCGATCGAACGCTTTCTCATAATCAATGAAGCACAAGATAACATTGGTCTGCATGTCTTTGCATTTTTGTACTAGAACATTCAAGGCAAAGAGCGCCTCTCTAGTTCCCATGCCGGGTCTGAAACCAAATTGACACTCCCCAAGTTGTTCATCGCATCGAGGTCTTATCCTGTTTTGGATGATCGCTAGGAATATTTTAAGTACGTGGCTCATTAAGCTTATTGTGCGGTATTCTTCACATTTCTTTGCTTTTGCCTTTTTTGGTATAGTTATAAATGTGGATTTTAGCCAATCATCGGGTAAAGAGCCCGAGTTATACACCTGGTTGAAAAAGTTGGTTAGGGCGTTTAAGTGTTCTTCTTCCAACAGTTTGAGAATTTCTACTGGTATACCGTCAGGGCCCAAAGCTTTACCAGTTTTAGCAGATCTAAGTACTTGTTTCACCTCTGTTGTTAAAATTGGTGGTCCAGAGTCATCCGTGATGAAAACATTCGCGGAGCTCCTAGAAGCATCCTCAAACATTTTGACTATGTAATCACTCCATATCTTTTTCTTGCTTTCCAGGTCATGAAGAACATTGCCCCGATCATCACACAGTATATTCAAATTGTGATTCCTATTAAGCCCCGCAAGTGTTTTGATCTCCTTGTGAAGGTTAAATCCGTCATGTAACTTTAAAAGGCCTTCGATACGTTCGCATTTGGTCTCATAGAACTTATCTCGAGCAGATCGAATTTTTCTAGCAATGATCCTATCCAATTCGTCGTACCTCTTTGGGTCTGCGGTTTTATATGTTCGGCGTTCATCCATCAACTTCAGGATCTCCTCAGTCATCCATTGCTGTTTCTTGACCAGATGTTCAGGCTGTAGATAAGTCCGACAAATATTGCTGACCGCATCCTTGAGTGTTGACCACGCTGTCAAAGATGTTAATGGGCAGGTCAAGTGCTCATTAGCCCATTCGTTTATAGCGTTTGAAACTCTTGCTTTAACTATGGGTTCTTTCAACATATTTAAATCTGTGCGGAAATTTTGTTTTTGCTGAGCCAGTTTTTTAAATTTACAGTGTAATGTTGCTACGACAGGATTATGATCAGACTTTATATCTGCTCCCGGATATGTAACACAGTTCTTGATTGAATTTCGGAATCTTTTGTTGACCAATACAAAGTCTATTTGATTACGAACTATGTTGTTAGCTGTATGTTGTGGTGAGGTCCAAGTGTACAAACGACGAGGGTGAAGCTTAAAGAGGGTATTTGCTAGCATAAATCCTTTCTCTTGGCAGAACTCTATTAAGGTATCACCTCTTTCGTTTCTGGTTCCTAATCCGTAAGCTCCTGTCACCCCTGGCACAGACATGGAACCAACCTTAGCATTGAAGTCATATAATAAATAAGTCATATAATAAATAATGATTATTTTTACCTTGCGATGCGTAGACCCATTCGATCGGTCCACCATTTTGCGCTCTTACGGCTGATTTTTCGTTGCAAGCACTTAAATAGTATTTTTGGTAGGAATATATGTGTATTTTCTATCATATTAAACAACAAAAGTTTTAAAAACTCGTTAGAGAAATTCTCGGGATTTTCTAAAAGTTGAACGTATCAAATTGTACACAGTGTCAAGAATAGGGTTAAATGAAAATAAAAAAGGCATGGGCACTTAAGAGCCCAGGGATGTTAAAAAAAAATAGAACTGTCAAGGTAATCTTGTAGTACGTTAAATGTTGATGATTACGATATGTATTCATGTATGTCTCAGGTTGTAATAATAAATTCCCAGTTGTTAGTTACTGTATCATAAATTTGGAACTAAGACTTAAATTTTTATGATATTCAAATGTAATTAACTTTGTTGATTTGTTTACCACGTTGACTGTCTTCAAATCTACTGTAGAGTATGCACGAAAAAAAAATTAACTCCAATGTACAAAATTAGACTGATGAAGATTTATTGCCAGTTATTACGCACAAATTTGTTCATAACAGAAGTCGTTGGATGCAGAAATGAATTTTACTATTTATAAGTTATACGAGTATATACCAAAATGCTCATTACCAAGCAAACGGTTATTCAAATGGACAAAAAAGTCAACAGAAGGAAATACTAAGAAAGATATTATTATTTCGAAATAAAAAATGATAATCGAATTTTCTTCCTAATCACGAGGATTAGATCTCATAAAGACGCCAGCTCTTGTTTCTGTCGTGGACAGCTGCTTTGTAGGAAAAATTCTTAATTCTCACCCTCGCAAAAAGGCAATAATCGGGTTGGCCTGGGGGAGAAATTAATTTGGATTTTATAAGGTATCCGGGGAGCTGGCAACTTTCCAGACTGGTATAATATTGGAATCGGTGTTTGAGTTCGGAATTTATCGTTGGGACATTATTGTTAATCATCGCCCAATTAAAAATCTTTCAAGAGAAAGAATTTAAGATATATATTCGTTTTTGCAAATCTACAGTGGAACTACGTTCCGGACTCAGATTAAATTTGTAATAGAATGAGAGGCTTGTGGTCAGTTGTACGTTGGTTACTTTTTGATACACTACAAAACAATAGAAAAATATTTTTAGTTGAGTAGCTCCCTATAAATGTCACTACCGGTTTCAAATAATACATGTTTCAGGAATTCAACCAACACATGAATGTTTTACGACGTTTTCCGTCACCGCTGAGCGGTCGATGAATTTTTAATACTGCCACTTGAAAACTTTCTTGCACTTGCTGCTGTGGCTGAATTTGAGTCTTCGATGTATTAGGTCTAAATTTAAAATATTTGGTAGAGAAAGAAGAAATAAATAAGATTCAATAATATTCAAGTAATTATATTTTATATTTAAACTTAGACATAATGAAGAGAAGCTAAGATGGCGCTGTGCATGAAGATCGAATAAAATAATTACCACAGATTACTTATTTGTATATTACATAATATAACAATACATAATCAAGTATCATTGTATAAATGATGGTATAATGACGAATTACTTGATGAAAAACACTTTTGTTATTGTAAATTAGCGTGCAAAAGTTTCTCCTTCCATGTAGGAACCAAGGCACGCCATTCTGCTGCGGATTAGCGGCGAACCTTTCAGTAATTCAAATAAATTTTCTAACATCATCTCAACGATCTTAAACTTTGATACTTGTGGTCTCAAACGTATACTTTCTTGAAGAGTATTGTTCCAAATACGTTGATCTAACCGGTTCAAAATATTAAATACAAAAGTATGTATTATATTGTATATACGCTAATAATCTTCGATCGCGCGCTTGCATTTGAGTTCGAGTTTATACTTAAAAAGCATCTGAGCAGATATATGTGTGGTTGCTAGTCATTTATAAGCGTACAAATTGGAACTATTTAACGCTATAACGCTTTCACACTCAACGCCCCCCAGTAGGGTTTTCTCCTGTGTTGGGGGCCCGGAAACACACACAATATACAAGTACGACACCCAGACCACGACTAACATCTATATGGCCGATACAAATGTCTGTCGTGAGCGGGAATCGAACTCGCGACCGCCAGCGCAACAGGGAGTTTGATTACAAGTACGAAAGATTTATTTTGACTGAGTTTGAGAGTAACTCTTATCTTCTTAATTAAAAAAAATATAATTTGAATTATGTTTCCACTCACCAGCATCAGCTGCCATAGGAGCTAGGACAGCTCCATCTTTGAACCACCTCGTAACGGTGATGTGACTCCGGACAGCTGCTGAAGCCGCACAGGTCATAAGCGCAGAACCTCCAGACACTCCATGGGTCGGTTGTACTCGCACTTCCCACGGTACATCCATAACTGCAAGAAATTGAGGCCATCAGTTAGACAAAAAGACCCAATTGCCCAATATCCCCAAGGTTTATATCATTGTTCCATAAACACTCGATGCAATTAGAAGTCATAACTTATCAGCTCTTAACTAATCAGTCTTTAACCAATTTGCCCAACTCTTTTGAAGGACTGCGCAGATATTTTTGACTGGTCTTCTATGCATGATCAGTTGTATGAATGTTTCATTGACAATCACAATTTCAAATTGTGTGGTTTTATAAAGTGTAGACTTTTATGTAGATCATATAAACAGTTTAAGACTAAAGATGTTTATTATTTACTTTATTTACAGTTGGAGTTTTTCAGACCAAGTCGAAGATAAAACTTTTATGATTTTGTGAAAAAACTAGAATGGTTTATAATTTTTTTTCACTATTTTATATGTCACTAGGTCGGCAAACAAGCGTATGGCTCACCTGATGGTAAGCGATTACCGTAGCTTATAGACGCCTGCAACACCAGAAGCATCTCAAGCGCGTTGCCGACCAAATCCCCAATCCCCCCAGGAGCTCTGGTCACCTTACTCACCAACAGGAACACAATACTGCTTGAAAACAGTATTATTTTGCTGTGATCTTCTGCAAGGTCGAGGTACTGCCCCAGTCGGGCTGCTCCATATTTAGAGCAGGAAATTCCTGCTGTGCCCTACCTCAGTAGATTTGCACACACCTTTACCATAACTTTTTATAACAACATATGACCACCCAAACCATACGCCTACTCTACTCATGTCATAAGATTAACCGCATAAGCCATTTGTTTCTAAGTAACGAGTAGACCAACTGAATTTTACCTACCTATGAGTTACAAAACAAGGATGAAATATAAATATTCATTCACATCAAACGTTATAACATAACTTGCCAAACTATTCCTATAACACCGTAGATCGTACTTGGTTAACTTCCTGCATCCCGTACCTCCTCACCCCCTCTCCTCACACCCCCCAAGTCACCCTCTCGTCACAACATGACAGTTGCCTAGTAATTAATTATATAGGAACACCGACATCGTAAATTCGCTCAAAGCTGTCGTAAGACCAGTATTTCATATTTGTAAGTACTCTATAGGTGTAGTTGAGATTATTAGGTTAAGTAATAAGTCAGATTTTTCTTAGCAAATACTTAAAATTATTGTAGCAGCTACATTCATTAGATAACAAAAATTTTTTAGATTTTTGGCTATGACTACGATTGTGTACGAAGAACAGTTGATATTACGAAACAAAAAAAAAATAATAATAATATGAGACTAATAGTATGTTATAATGAATCGTAATTTTTCCGTTAATTCAAATAGGGTAGGTATCTTTGCCATAATTATTAATAAAAAATAAACACAGGCTAATCTCTGAAACGGCTGGGCCGACTTTGACAAGACTTTCACAGGCAGATAGCTGGTGTAATAAGGAGTAAATTGTGCTACTTTTATTTTAGAAATTTATTAATTTTATAACTCTGCGAACTGAACACTAACTTTTTTGTTAAATTCCACGCGGAAGAAGTCGCGGGCACAGCTAGTAATACATATAAATGGTCTGGCATCCCATGAGTGTAATTTATAAATCTATTTATTCAAACGCTAAATTCTCGCAAGATATAATTCGTTTTTCAATTTTATTCCGGTGGCTCTCTTACATTATAACGAGCGAACATTCAAAGACTTTCCAAATTGAATGGGAATAAATAAATTAATCCGAATCTAATTTGAGAACGAGTGGAAACGTTTTATTCGCCACAAACGATGTTCGATCGGTATTTTGTGTATATCTCCGCCTACGCGCTACGCTTCTGCTTGTAATATGCCCACCGCTGGACATAGGCCTCATTCCCCATGCAGGAGAAGGATCAGAGCTTAATCCACCACACGTTCGCTATCAGGTTTACATGATAACAACCGAGACTGATGGCTTAACGTGCTCTCCGTGGCACGGTGGGGAGACCTACAAAGATTAACAACAAGACCGGAAATAAAGATTTGTATTAACACAAATATCCTTCCGAAAGGGAATCGAATCCGTAACCGTCGGTATTTAGGCACCACCATCACGGCACTTGCACCATTTTACCATAGCGGTCGTATGTGGTGTGTCTCTGAAATGTTATTTTTTTTCTTATATAACTAGGTCGGCAAACAAGCGTACGGATCACCTGATGGTGAGCGATTACCATATAGCTTATAGACGTCAGAAACACTAGAAGCATCGCAAGCATGTTGCCAACCCTATCCTCAATCGATAGTAGTAACTTAATGACTAGAGTTAATGAACTTTTTTTTTTTTTTTTTTTTTTTAAATATATAGACTAGCGCTTGACTGCGATCTCACCTGAAGTCAAGTGAAGATGCAGCCTAAGGTGGTGCGCGCTTGCCTAGAAGATGCCTATTCACTCTTGATTTAAAGATACCCGGGTTATAGTTCGTTGGAAAAACGGAAGCCGGAAGGGCATTCCAAATTTTAGCGGTGCGTATTAGGAACGAGGAAGCAAATCGTTTAGTGCGAGATCGTGGGATTTCAACCACATAGCGGTGCAGATTCATGCGATGCCTTGCGGTTCGGTGGTAGAAAGGTGATGGTGGAACCAAATTGTATAGTTCTAGAGCACACTCTCCGAAATACAACCTGTAAAATACCGACAAACAGGCAACCTTGCGCCGATGTTCGAGACTTTGAAGTCTAGAGCGAACCAGCGATTTGTCACCGATGAGTCTTCTGGCGCGTCGATCCACAGAATCCAAAGCAGCGAGCTGGTACTTGGCAGAGCCATCCCATAAGTGGCTGCAGTACTCCATACACGATCGAACTTGTGCTTGGTAGAGAGTAAGAAGCTGTTCCGGTGTGAAGTACTGCCTGACTTTATTGAGGATACCAAGTTTCCTACCAGCAATTTTTGCCTTGGATTCTATGCATTGTCCGAAGTTCATATTAGACGAAATATTTATGCCTAGAAGATCAATACTATCGGTGATAGGTACAGATACACCCCGGAAAGTCGGAGCTAATGGGAATGGACTCCGTTTAGCAGTGAAAAGACACGCTTGTGTTTTGGAAGCATTAAACTTGACTAGGTTGGCGTCACCCCAATCGGATACCTCTTTCAAAGCCAAATTCATGCGTTCAACCAGGGCCTCTCTATGCTCATGAGTTTCAGCCCCACCAGCTCGGGGACCGGACACGTATCTCTCCGTAACAGTGCTGTCATCCGCGTATCCAAAGATACCGGGCCTGAGGAGGTCATTTATGTGGATCAAGAAGAGGGTTGCAGAGAGAACTGATCCCTGAGGGACACCGGCATTAACCGCCATCAAGTCAGACGAGGAGCCATCTAAGACCACCCGAAATGATCGCCCACTCAGGAAATCTGATATCCAGTCACACAAGCTCGGGGGTATTCCGTAAGCTGAAAGCTTGCTCAATAGGCTCTCATGCCAGACCCGGTCAAATGCCTTCGATACATCGAGTGAGACAGCTAGCGCCTCTCCGTGCTTGTCCAAGGCTTCGCCCCAGATGTGCGAGGCGTACACTAAAAGATCCCCCGTGGACCTGTTGCGGCGGAAACCGTATTGCTGGTCCGACAGGAGGTCATTCGATTCGAGGTATGCAAGGAGCTTATCGTTCAGTATGCGCTCCAAACTTTTACACAGTATGGAGGTGATAGCGATTGGTCTATAGTTAGCCGGGTCGGCACGACTACCCTTTTTAGGTACAGGTTGTACGTTGGCAATCTTCCATGCTTTAGGAACTTGAGCGGATTTTAGAGAGAGGCGGTACAAGCGCGTGAGAATAGGAGACAACTCAGGAGCACAGTGCTTAAGTACTCTTGCTGGTATGCCGTCAGGACCACTAGCCTTATTCACGTCCAAGTTACGGAGTACTCTCAAAACCTCAGTTTGGCGAATGCGTAGTTCTGACATAACAGAGTCGCAAGGTGGATGTCTGGGCGGTGAGGCACTACCTGCATCAAGGAGCGAATTTTCTGCAAACAGATTCGCTAAAAGGTTAGCCTTGTCTGTCGCAGTAAAGGCCAGCGATCCATCTGGTTTAAGCAGAGGAGGCAGCGAGGGACGGCAGAAGCTCATTTCAACCGACTTAGAGAGTGACCAAAATGCTCTACTACCGCGCGGATGGGAAGCTAGTTGGGCTCCGATGCGTTTAATACGGTTGAAACGAGCTTTTTTAAGAACCCTTTTGTAGGACTTGGCAGCAGAGTTGAACGCTCTCTTCCTCGTAGTTATGTCCGGAGATTTAAGGGTACGGGCTTCAGCCCACGCTGCAAACGCTGAGTCTTTACGGGCTGCAGCTTCGGCACATTCTGCATTATACCACCTAGGGATCTTGCCATCTAGTGATACATCAGCAAATGGAATGAAGTACTCCATCCCCTGACGTATCACTTCCGATATTTCTTGTGCGCAACTCGACGGATCACTGGAAGAGAAGCAAGTCCGCCGCCAAGGGTAGGATGCAAAAAAGTGTCGCATCTCATCCCAATCTGCCGACTTATATCGCCACACACGCCTGGTTCCGGTAGGACCTGTATCCAGAGGGTGAAAGTTAGATACTGACTTTACCACACAGTGATCAGATGTGCCCAGGGGAGCTGCAACTGATACCGAAGACCGGTCTGGGTCAGTTGTCAACAGAAGGTCCAAACAATTAGGTGTATGGTCGTCAACGTCGGGTACTCGTGTTGCTTCTTGGACTAGCTGGGTAAGATCTAGCGACAGAGCAAATTTGAGCGCCTCTCTCCCGGCGTGGTCGGTATTCTGGTATGGGAACAGCCAGTCCTGGTGGTGAGCGTTAAAATCCCCCAGAAATACCATTTGGGCAGCAGGATACCGACGTTGGACCATGTCAGCCGTCTCACTGAGATAGTCGAACATCCGAGTCGTCTCCCGATCACCACTGTGCGACCGATAGGTACAGGCATACACAATCTGCTCCATGCCCGTATCCAATAAACACCACATGATGGAAAGGTTAGGTATCTCTAAGTTACGTAGACGCCGGCAGCAAACATCATCACGAGCAAACATACAGACTCCAGCGTGAGATTTAAAATTATGTTCGAGCGAATACCCAGGGTACTGCAGGTACGTTACATCTGCTGGGCTACCAATTTGCGTCTCCGTAAGAAAAAGTAAATGCGGCCTCTCAGTCTCCAGGTGGTGGTGGACTGCAACGAGATTTGAGTGCAATCCTCGTATGTTGGTGAGGTGCACTTTGAGAGAGAGGAGGTGCAGCCGCTGTTTAACCTTACTTTTTTTCTTGTTCTTCATTGTGGTCAAGGGGTGAATAGGAGGGGAAATGGTAGTTGTACGAGGCGCTGCGTCTATAGACTCCACGATTTTTGCAGAAACCACACTAAAGAAGACTCGACTGGAGACTGCGGGGACGCCCGAACCCCCCAGAAAATCGCCATCGGGTCCTCTCACCGGTCGCCAACCGGCACGATGGAAGCCATCCCTGGATTTTTCGCTAGGTGGCGGGGCAGCCTTTCATAGGTGGCGAACCTACTAGTTGGGCCCCCTACTGCCTGCGGTCGGCCAGCGGTGCACCGTGCTTCGGATCCCGCTACCCTCCAGGTCGAGACGTCCGGCACAGTGACTACGCAGATCAGGATCCTGTCACTAGACGCAGCGCAACTGTACATACCCATACCCCTATGATTGGCTATTACGAGCATCGTTCCGGAACGCGAGGCGCCTCACGGCACGACAGGTCGTGTTGCAAGACGCGTCACTTGGCGGCGCGTCTTTGCTCGATGGGTGGTTACACTAGCCACGGCCGAAGCCTACCACCTATGTATGTTACTCGTTTTGCACCACCCAGGGGTCACGTGTAGGGTAAAGAGGGTTAAGACCTGACTTGGTACATCCTACGGACGCGAGTAACTTCGACCCCCAAAAGAGAGTTAGTAGTTATTGTTTTACTTGGCACCAACTTCAAAATTATAAAATATTTATTTAATCATTTCTGATTAACTAAATCAAAATACGAATTACTTTGTACTAAGTAAATTTATTTTTCACTTTTTAGTTTCCTGTTTGAAGTCGGTTTTTTTTTTGTTAAAAATTATTTTATTTTACAATTTTTAGTGATGAGTAGACCTAACAAGGATGCTTTTTCTCTTATGTCGGGAGTTCAGAAACATACACAATACACAAGTACAAACACCTAGATCATGACAAACATCTATATGGCCAATTCAAATATCTGTCGTGCGCGAAGATTGAAGCCACTAACGTCAGCGCAACAGCCGGTGCTGTGACCGCTGCACTAACGCGTCGACATACTATGAGTAAAGTTCGCTGTCAGGTTTACGTAATAACAACCGGGACTGACAGCCTAACGTGTTCTCTGAGGCTAGGTTGGGAGAACCACAAGGATTAAAACTAGACCGAAAATAAATATTTGTATAAACATAAATATCCACTCCGAGCGGGAATAGAACCCGCGACCGTCGGTGTTTAGGCGCCGCCGACACGGCACATGCACCATTATATCAAAGCGGTCGTCAAACAGCAAAAGGTAACTGCTGTAAATTGTTGAAAAATTCCCTCGAGTGTTTATGGGCTCCATCATCAAACCTGGTCCTGCGACACAGATGATCACACAGCAGGTAATTGCTATAAATCGTTGAAAAGTTCCCTCGACTATCTTTCGTCTCCATCATCAGACTGTAATGGCACTTGTAACTCATATAGGTGCAAAGTTCTCATCAATAGAAACGAATTAAGTTCAAACAGCAGGTAATTGCTATAAGTCGTTGAAGAGTTCCCTCGACTATCTTTCGTCTCCATCATCAGACTGAAATGGCACTTATAACTCATACATATGCAAAGTTCTCATCAATAGAAACGAATTAAGTTCAAACAGCAGGTAATTGCTATAAATCGTTAAAGAGTTCCCTCGACTATCTTTTGTCTCCATCATCAGACTGTAATGGCACTTATAACTCATACAGGTGCAAAGTTCTCATCAATAGAAACGAATTAAGTTCAAAAACCAGGTAATTGCTATAAATTGTTGAGGAGTTCCCTCTACTATCTTTCTTCTCCATCATCAGATCGACTCCAGACCTTTATTAAAAAGTAGTGCTTTATAGTACTTAATGAAAACATGATTAAATTTACTAGTCACCCTTACGATTTTTGAAAGTTTCCCTCGATTTCTCTGGGATCCCATCATCAGATCCTGGTTTCCTTATCATGGTACCAAACTATGGATATCTCCTTTCCAACAAAAAAGAATTATCAAAATCGGTTCATAAACGAAGAAGTTATCCCCGAACATACATAAAAAAAATATATATATATATATACGGTCGAATTGAGTAACCTCCTCCTTTTTTTGAAGTCGGTTAAAAATATCACAAAACGATCCCCGTGGATATAAATAATGATATATAATATATTATGTTACATACATTTTATTGTTTGAATGTTTATTGAAAAATACATAATTGACAACTAATTGAAATATAAGGGCACAATTATACACTTCGATTCACCTCGTATATAATATATAAAGAACTATAATACTAATGGTGGGTTGTATAAATAAAGAAATTGTGTGATTGCCAATTTGCCTACAATTCGATAACAAGATCTATGTGTAAGCACAACGCAATATTGATGCATTGTATCGGCTGTGAAATTAATGCACGGCAATTCACTACAATTGCTATTACAGATGGACAATGGATGGATATATTGTGACAATGGGCTGATTAGTTATCAATGAGATCTATATTTGGACTATTCAAACTTATAACCATTAGAAGATCGTCATTGAAATTATTGATGTAATAGTAACTTAGGTAGGGCACAGCAGGAATTTCCTGCTCAAAATATGGAGCAGCCCGACTGGGGTAGTACCTCGACCTTACAGAAGATCACAGCAAAATAATACTGTTTTCAAGCAGTGTTGTGTTCCTGTTGGTGAGTAAGGTGACCAGAGCTCCTGGGGGGGTTGGGGATTAGGTCGTCAACGCGCTTGCGATGCATCTGGTGTTGCAGGCGTCTATAAGCTACGGTAATCGCTTACCATCAGGTGAGCCGTACGCTTGTTTGCCGACCTAGTGACATAAAAAAATAATAATAATAATGAAATAACGCTTCATTTTTTTATTAGTTGTAGGGTAATTATCAGCCAACAGTCAATGGAACATCTTGACAGAGTAAAACCCACCCTCTCTAATATGGAGAAAAAGGCCATTGTCCAGCAGTTTGACGTTTCAATCTGAATCACGTTACACTATCACCCACCTCAACAAAACTTAAATGAAAAAATGGACATCATAATAGTGAATTTTGAGGTAAATAACGTCACATAAACGACAGGTCCCATGAGTAAATGTTGTAATGAAAATTCTCCGCCATGAATAACAAGAGCCGTGGGTTGATTTCCCATGTCACCGATGGGCAACGAAATGTGGATCAAGTTTGACGGGATTAAGGGATGGACATAGTAAGCCGGCGAATGAGACGATGCTGCAACATCCGGCTTATTGCAACGGAAAGCGGCTTATGACGTTTTATCTGAAGTATGAGTGGGGGATTATTTTTAAATTACTTTCTTGAAATTTATTTCTTTTTTTAATTATGTAAAACTTTTTCAGTTGGTTTCATTTAAATTTTTAACATTTGTAACATTTTATTTGTAACATAGTATTTGTAACGTATAATTGTTTATTAAAAAATAATAATAATTGTCGTTTAATTATAAATAAAAATTAATTTACACCAAGAATTGATTGAAAGAGATTATGAAAATTGAAAATAATTTCATTAATATTAATCGATTTCAATATCTGGATGTTTATCACGAAATCATCTTCCTGTCTCGCGAACACAATATCATTTTGTTTGACGTATAAATCTTCTCTAAATTAAAAACGTGTCTTTGTATAAATGAACGGTTCTGCTGTGATATTGAAATAGGATTTTTTCAATATAATATTTAACTAAAATTTATTTTATTCACATTTGTTAAATATTTTCTACGTAATTAATATTTTCCGAAGATCTTTTATAATAATATTGTTTGTATGTAATATGGCCTGTTTGTCGAAAAATACAAGGTTGAATATTGAGTCTACAAAGCTTATCAAGTAGTAAGCAAAACCATTTTATCACCAGCTGTGATTTACAATTTAGCAGCTGATAAACATATGAAATGTTATCCTAGTACAAATAATTGTGATTGTTCTCAAACGAAATGTACATTGACATGTATTATTAGCAATAGCTCAAAAAATACTCGTAGAATCTCGCTTGCATTTAAATATGGCCACAAGCATTACATTTCAAATCAAAAATCGATCAAAATTTGGACACTCAGTAGTACTCAGTAGTTAAGTTATGAGTTACAGCTCATTCTAACGAAACATAATGGTCGTTTATCGTATGAACAAAAATCACGCTCAGAACACAATCAGCTGCGTCTGCATCCTCCCGTCACAATGCCCTCTCCAGCCTCTCGACGTTAACGCCACGAGTCCACGTGTCACGTCATTGTTCGCTCGCCATCAACCTCTTCATCTGCCCCTTTTGGAGTACTTATTGAATCTTTAATGTTATTTTTAGGACGGTGAATGAAAAAGTAATTAAAAGTGTAGTAGCTTGTTTTATTTTTACGTTTTTTAAGCAATAATGTAAATTGTAAATGATAAAAATATATTTACTTACAAAAAGGAATCTTCACAATTATTATTCCTTACAACATACAAGACTTTTGATCTAATGTTCATCAAGTAATTTTTTTGAAAGAATTTTAATTTATTATTGGCCTGTAGAAATTTCGTGCTAGGAAGTGAATTGAATAGACATCTATATCATTTTCTCATACAATTAATTTCACTTCAATTAGATCGACATAATTTAATACGCGTTGTCAAAGATTACTTAAAAAACATTTTTCATCATATCTCAATGAAATTTAAATGGGACCACAAAACAAGCACTACTTTTTGATTAAAAAAAGAATCATTGAAATTGATCTACCGAGTAAAGACTTCTGAGGTAACATACATAAAAAATAGAGAGAAAAAAAGAGGGAAAAGAAAGAAAGAGAAAAAAGTTTTCTTGGTGAATCGCCAACTATCCAAATGGTTCTAGTATATGCAAACTACAGTGCCATGAAAGCCATTTTGACTTGAAGAAGAAGAAGTACTGTATTAAAAATTAACAGTCACTAAACTATTTACGCCGCGTTGGCGCAACGTTCACAGCCATGGATTGTACTTGTTGCGCTGGCGGTTGCGGCTTCGATCCCCGCACATGACAAACGTTTGTATTGGCCATACAGGTGTTTGCCGTGGTCTGGGTGTTTGTGCAGTCCTTGTGAGTCTTCCCACCGTGCCTCGGAGACCACGTTAAGCCGTCGGTCCCAGTTGTTATCATGTATATGTTGTGATATATATTCGCCAAATAACCGGGATATTACAGGCTGAAGCAGGAAAATATTTACAATTGAACCATTACAATCAAAAAAACCTAAATCGTAATAGAAAAGTCGAACATAAAACAATATTATATAAATAACACCGAGGGTGGCATATTGATAATTTTTCGGTAGATTACGCAGCAAAATGGCTGTTGTAATCTCGAATGGGGTAGGAAACTAGGGGACCATTGTTTCGAGCGACTGTAGGCTGAAAGGTGGTGGAGAGCTATCGAAATACCGCTGCGAATGCCAAACCTCTACACGGGGGTGTGGGTATTGTGAATATACGTAAGATTTTCCAAATATTTGATTTTATCGAATATAAAATGTGAAGTGGGTTGTTTTGTTGTTGACATACTTTGAGGACATAGATACTTAAATTGATTTTTTCATACGTCTGATACAAAAATAATTAGGTTGTGGTTATCACTAGTTATATAATAGTCGAGAATATTTTCGACTAAACTAAAATATAGATAAATTAAGGTCAGAAAAAATGCACAACTTTTTTATATCAGATCATATGAGGTGTAAGTTAGACCGTTTTTTTAAGGATATATTATCTAAAATAATGAAAAATATCTTGGTACGATTACCAGTAAACCACAGTGACCGCATAAGTCGCTACGTTTAATCATTTTTAAAAAGTTAGATGACTACTTCAAGAAATCACGCAATCGGAATATATTTAGGAACCAAGCACTCATCAGGATGATTGCTATCGAGTCGAAGATGATTTCTTAGATTTAGAGTTGATTCCATTAGCGGACCTTTCTCACAAAGGGATATTGCGGGAACTCAATCTCAGGGATTTACGGTACTCAAGACTACTCCATAAAGATTCGTATTTGCATTCCAGGCCAAGCGATTCTGACTTACGCCTTCACAAATGCCAATACGTAGGTCAAGTGCTCCATTTTCTCACGCAAGTTTCGTACTTATTTTACGAGTGTTTGGGTGGATTTTCGCTTGTATTGTTGGGGTATTGACGGGTAATATCGGTGGAGGAAGGTTCGATGTAGGATTGGGCCTCGAGTAGAGGTTTCATTATCGTTTCGATTTTTATACCAAGCACGTATATTTTCACTTGAAGTCCTAATATGGTACGTAGGGAATTGTTTCGAGCGATTATTTATATTAAAGACGCATGAAGGGAAACGGATATGTAAGTAGGTTCATCTACTTATGTAATATCACACAAACGCAGTTAAATAATGCTCTTTTGACCATAGCACCAAAGTAGGATTAGGGGTAGGGTCAGCAACGCGCTTGTAATACTTCTGGTGTTGCAGACGTCTATAAGCTACGGTAATCGCTTACCATCAGGTGAACCGTACGACGTACGCGTGTGGTTGGCCAACCTATTGGTATATAAAAAACTGATGTGTTTTTAGATGACCGTATGTATTTTGTTACAACTTTTATGACTATTAATGTAATAAAGCAAAAGACATGTATTACATACATCAACATGAGTAAAATACGAGTAAAGTCAGCATCTGAGCGTTTGATAGTCTACTACAGAACTGAAGAGTTATTTGTAGGAATTAATTGATAGTTTCCACATAAAATATCACAAATAAATTCAAAAATTTCTATGATGAAACTCATTTATCATTGTTAAGCTAGCCTCTTATAAGAATATTTATGGACAAGAGCGACTTCATGAGAATGAGGAGAATGATCAGAGCTTAATCCAACACACGACTCCAATGCGGGTTGGCGGATATATTCCCTAGTATGAGTAACGATCGCTATCAGGTGTACATGATAACAACCGGGACCGACGGCTTAGCGTGCTCTTCGAGGCAGGGTGGGAAGTCCACAAGGACTGCAAAAACACCCAGACCACGGCAAACATCTGTATGGCCAATACAAACTCGCAACGACCAGCGCAACAGCCACAAACCAGTACTGTGACCGTTGCGCCTACACGTCGTCCATCTTACAGCGGGCGTATACTTCTTTCTCCCTGCCACTGCATTGGCAAATAAAATCGCTACCGATAAGTAACAATCGCTATCCAGTGTTTATCATAACATGATTTTATCATCATGTACATATTTATGTGTCATACTTATAATGACCTAACTTAAGATTCAGGTGACATAACAGACATCCAAAGATATCGTGTAACTGACAGAGATATTATATTTATTTGGCGTCAAAGGAACACTATTTTATTTTTTGCGTCGATTTGCAGTCGAAAAGCCGAAATTAACATCGTGCCATCGAAATTTTAACATAATGCCTGAAGACATACGGTTCAATTTTGCTAATCTTGCAAGTAAAGCTACTGGTGTTTGGCAAATGTTTGGTGAATCATCTCCAATATTTATTCAGTTATTTCATTGTAGGGAGAATCTGATATTATTATTATGTATAAAAATATTTATTTATCGTCCAGATATGAACAAGGAGTTTGTGAATGGTTCGGGGAATTGTTTATTTTGTTTGTCATTTTCTTATGGAATAAATGTTGAGCGGAACAGATATTGCTAAATAGTTTATGACAACTTTTAAACTTTCGCGTTTCATTATTATATTTTAATGTTCATACGGGGATTAACGCGAACAAAATTTTTTAAGGTAAAATATATTACCTTGAGGCCTGACGTTTCGGCCAGGTTACACCAGCCGTGGTCGCAGGCAGACTGATCCAGCGATGTCACGACTCCGCTGTCAGGGTCATGAAGAAACATCTACCCTGACAGCGGAGTCGTGACATCGCTGGATCAGTCTGCCTGCGACCACGGCTGGTGTAACCTGGCCGAAACGTCAGGCCTCAAGGTAATATATTTTACCTTAAAAAATTTTGTTCGCGTTAATCCCCGTATGAACATTAAAATAAAATAGTTTATGAACCAATTTTAATAGTTTCCGTGTAATGTTGGTGTCAATATTAAAAATTTTGAAGTTGTACTTCTTTTGGTGAGTTAGGGAAAAGTGCGCGCGCACACCGTCACAAAAAACCGACACCCTGAAGTTAGCTAGTCAACGAAGAAGAAGTTAGCAACGTGGAGTTAGCTAGCTAATGAAGTATAACTTCTTACGTACATACATAAGTCATCATCATCATCAGCAGTTCTGCGTATCGTAGTCCACTGCTGGACATAGGCTCCACAAGTTCGCGCCAAAAATAGCGTGAACTCATGTGTTTTGCCTATAGTCACCACACTAGTTAGGCGGGTTGGTGACCGCAGGGATGACTTTGTCGCAACGAAGACGGTGTTGCCCGTCTTTGGCCCACGTATTTCAAAGCCAGCAGTCGGATGGTTACCCCGCCATCAGTACACGCACACTTTTTTTAATTACTGGTGTCAAATGTAGCAATGCTGGAATATGCCTCTTTAGAATTTAAAAGTAGTATTGGGCTTTATTTACGAGATATTCTATACAATATTGATGGGTATCAAAAATGAATTGAATCAAAAAAATGTTCCACTGCTGAGAAACGGTATCTTCTACACGTAGGAGAAAAAGAATTGGTGGTATAATAATAATCTTAATATATATAAATCTCGTGTCACAATGTTTGTCCTCAATGGACTCCTAAACCACTTAACCGATTATAATAAAATTCGCACACCATGTGTAGTTCGATCCAACTTAAAAGATAGACTATATTATATTTTGATATATTATGTTATTATTATATTTCAGAAAAAATAAGGTGATACGAAGTTCGCCAGGTCAGCTAGTAATAATAATAAATAGTTTTTATTTTGCTCAAATTATGTAGTTTACATTATCAAGAAGCTCTGCAACCCGTGCTGACTTGAAAAAGCTGTTTTACAGGCCACAGTGTCTTCCCCAAAAATTAGTTTATTGTCACATAATCAGACTTTGCGAGATAGCAAGTAACTAACTAATAATATATAACTAATAATAATAAGTAACTAAGCTAGATATATTCAAACTTTTTTCCTTTCTATCTTCAAAGAAAAGTTTCTGAAAATTCAATATTATTAGTCTAGATTTAAATTTGCATGTGTCGGTTTCTATCGATGTGTTCTCAATGCGCCGTCACAGCGGCTTGCCGACAACGACGGAAAATTTAAATGATCGTTTGACTATAGCTGTTGTGGGTGAAAAAAAATTGTGTTTGCTCGCAAACGAAAAAAAAACCGACTTCAAAAAACATCGACGAGTAATACACCGTAGATCAACGAAAAAATAGTCAAGTAACTACGCGTTATCAAAGATTACTCAAAAAGTAGTTATCAGATCTCAATAAAATTTATATGTGACCACATGACAAACATCAGCTTTCGGTTAAATTAAAAATTATCAAAGTCGGTACACCCAGTAAAAAGTTTTTGCGGATTTTAGAGAGTTTCCCTCGATTTCTCTGGGATCCCATCATCAAATCCTGGTTTCCTTACCATGGTATTAAACTAAAAATATCTCCTTTCCAACGAAAAAAGAATTATCAAAATCGGTACATCCAATAGAAAGTTATGCAGTATAATACAAGGTAGGTCGACGAAAAAAGCGTCAAGTAAAAACGCATTATTAGATATAACTCGAAAAGTAGTTGTTAGATCTCAAATAAATTTAAATGGTACCAATTGACACACATCACCTTTCGATTAAAAAAAAATTGTCGAAATCGGTCCACACAGTCAAAAGTTCTGATGTAACATACATAAAAAAATACAGTCGAATTGAAAACCTCCTCCTTTTTTGGAAGTCGGTTAATGAGCACTTTTTTTGTCACCAACGGACACAATACCGCAACTCATAAATTAGGGATAGTATAACCATGTCTACAATATTATTCATACGTAAATTGTGTCCTAAGATTCCGAAATACAATCACACCGTACAGTAAAATGTAGTTTAAATAATCAATTTTCGTATTTTATTGTCAATTTTTTTAATATGTCTTCATTTGATATGTTACAGACATGTAAGATATCACTATTAGTAATAAGACCACCATTGATACTTTTTAGAGTTAGAATATTCTTCTTCTTCTTTTTTTAAAGACTATTGCTAATTAGAATATTATTATATTCTACTAGCTGACCTGGCGAACTTCGTATCGCCTAACACAAACTTTATCGTACCCTTTAACGCATATGGGACACATTTGTCCCCGTACGTTTTTTCAGTTTCCTGCTATACGTATTAGTTTAAATAAATTTAAAAGTTTGTATTTATAAATTTAAAAGTACGTTTAACGATATTTTAGCTGAGATCACTGAGCAAGATAGATTAGAAAAGAAATAAATAGGCGCGAAGTTGTGAGTTTTTCGTCGGCTAAAGTTGTGTTTTAGATTTTAATTTTTGTAATATTTCTTCAGTTTTATGATGCTTTTTTTAAATAATTCTATTCTTTGGTTAGTATTTTGCAAGTTTCATCTGTTTTTCTAATGTTTTCATTCCTAAATATAGTTTTTTTACGAAAAATGGAAAAGGGACACGGGTGTCCCAGTGTGCGTCAACGGAGTCTTTTGACGTATGTTTGACCACCCTCTAAATTTACTATATTTAAGTCATAATTATTGTAGTCAATGCAAATTTTGATTCAGAAATTTGAAAACATGTCTACGAGAAGGACTAGGGAGTTTACGTTAACGGAAAGTGAGATTTTGGAATATTTAGTAGCTGATAATAATGGCGACGAGGATAGAATTCTTTTGGACAAAGAAGATCAACAATTTCTGGCGCAAGACATTGATGAAGGTCTTTCCAGCGTTGAGATTGAACCTAGCATTCCTCCGAGTGTTAGCGAAAATATACAGAATGAAGAGAAGCGATTGCAACAAGAAATTCCACAAACAAGCACAGAAGCTGTACCCTCCTTCAACTGGAGAAAAAACTCCTACATACCGCATCAATTTCATGATAAAGAAGGCTACAAATATGGCGAAGTTAATATTTTGGATAGTCTTACTAGTTCAAATTTCTTTCCTATAAATATTAATTTTCTATGCAGTTACTAATTTCGATCAATTAATTGACGACATTTTTGTACCTGAATCGGAACAATACGCATTGCAAAATGGAAGGTCTTTTACTCTCTCTAGTGCTGAGGCCAAGGCTTATCTCGGAATACATATATATCTACGTAATGGGATATCATATGTTACCTTCTTTTCGCTCTTACTGGTCCACAGAGCCTGATTTGGGAGTTCCTTATATTGCAAACATAATGCTATGTTCCCTAATTGCTGATTTTTCGTCTCGTTAGAGAAGTTTTCCATCTTCACATTCACCACAAATAAGTCGATAAGTCATACTCCAAAACAGGAAACGCCTTCTCACTTTATGGTGAAGGCAAATATAAGGAAGAGATGTATCCAATGTGCCAAATTTCATATTGAGAATCGAACAAACAATACATGTTCAACGTGTGATGTACATTTATGTTTTACTTCTGAAAGAAATTGTTTTGCAGAATACCACTAAACATTTTTTTGTTTTAGATTATAATTGTCAGTTGATATAATAAAAACGTTAATTTATACTGTATTAGTGAATTTTTTGCGAAATAACGATATGAAAAACGTGCGTGAAATTGGTACATTTTGCAACCGTTGACGCACACTGGGACACATATGTCCCAGCCTGAAAAACACATGAAAAATAATAAACTACTATTTTTTTCATTATTTTATGTTTAATTAGCTCCTAATAAATCGTTATGACTAGTAAACATTTTCGTTTCATATCTCTTAACGTTATGTGCGTGAAAGGGTTAAAGTTCAAATTGACTTTTAAGTATTATCACAACTCTTTTGTATGGGAGTATAGAAAAGTGTTGTTTTTAGACTTTTTCAGGAATTTTTTTTTTTTTTAGAATTTTTCTCTCCGTAAGAACCATCCTCCTACTTCAAGGAATATTTTAAAAAAAGAATTAGCGAAATCGGTCCAATCGTTCTCGAGTTTTGCGCTTAGCAACACATTCAGCGACTCATTTTTATATTATAGATAATGTAATTTTAAATACTAAATTGAAAAATAAAGTATTAAATATTCATTATGATATGTCTAACTCAATGACTTAAGGTCATGGATATACTAACCAGCCTCAAGCCGCATGTCTCGAGAGAGCACCGTGCCCACAGTACCAGCGGCTCGACAGCGGTACACAGCGGCGTGGACGTCGCTGCGGTACTGCGCCGCTGAGAACGAGCCGAGCCACAGTGTGCCGTTGGGTAACGCCTCCCTGTAACAAAAAGTTTCAATTTATATCGATTCTCTTTTATTCAACAACGTCTAAGATTTTTTTTGAATATCATATCAAAAATTAACCGTTCCAGCGGGGATCAAACCTAAAATAAAATCATCATATCAAAAATTTCGATCCAGCGGGTTCATCGTTCCATAGCTTAATTGGCTAGAGCGCCGACACGGTCAGTCGGAGACGCAGGTTCGATCCCCGCTGGAACGGTCAATTTTTGATATGATATTCAAAAATGCTTAGAACTCCTAATGAGTGGGTAACACAAAAATAAAATCGTACATATTATAAATAGCATGGTGTCGTCTCCTGTCAAAGTTTTTTATTGTAATATGGATATTACTCTAGTTACAAATTATTTAACAACTTGTTGGTTAATGTATACTTATAAATATTTTTAGATTTTGGTATTGCATTACTGCATTCGGCCTGTAACATCCCATAGCTGGTCATTGGCGTCTTTTACTATGTAAGAAAAGGATTGGAGCTTAATCTGCCATGCTGCTTCCTGCGGGTTGGCGGAAAAGTTCCCTACTATGAGTAACGATTGGACCGACGGCTTAACGTGCTCTCCGAGGTGGGGATACTCACAATGACAGACATCCCAACCGGAAAGAAATATTTGTACAAACACAAATATCTATTGCGAGCGGGAATCGAACCTGCGAACCGTCGGTGTTTTAAGTGACTACTCGCACCACAGAGCGGTTGTTCTGTATGAATATAACGAAAAATACTACCATCGGAAAGCAGATAAGATTAACCTTTACCTATTTTAACCATAAAAAAAAGCATTTTAAGCATTGTAATGTGTGGCTACGGTACTAAAGGATATAGCCAACCCCTCTCTTCCCGTGGGTGTCGTAAGAGGCGACTAAGGGATAACACAGTTCCGCTACCACCTTGGAACTTAAAAGCCGACCGATGGCGGGATAACCATCGAACTGCTGGCTTTGAAATGCACAGGCCGAAGACGGGCAGCAGCGTCTTAGGTGCGACAAAGCCAGCCCTGCGGTCACCAACTCGCCTACCCAGCGTGGTGAATATGGGCAACACACATGAGTTCACGCATTTTTGGCCTGAACTTGTGGAGGCCTATGTCCAGCAGTGGACTGTATAGGCTGTAATGATGATGATGATGATTTTAAGAATTTCCTTACTAATCTCCATGACTTTAGCAAATGAGCAGTTTCATTATACAAGTTTACATTAACAAACTTCTCATTTTCCGTCGATTTTTATAATAATAAACAATTTCTCTCATTTTTCATCTGTGTAGATAATATTTATTATTCTTCAGAAATGTCAATTTCCAAGTCAATTTTTACGTTTTCCGTTTTATTGCCATTCGTTTTTTTTTTCTTTATCGCGAAGTCGTTTTTTCCGAATTCCATTTTGAAACATGATAAATCTTGACTATCAATCAAACAATAGAAATCGCCAACCGATGCAAGATACTGATCACGATGGAATTTCATTTAATATAATTTATAAATGAAAGGTATCCAATTGTATTTCTCATTCAATTTCGTGCTGTTTTGAATGCGCAATCGCTATAAACGGTACTCGAATCTGACAAAGATTAATGAGTAGAGATTTTTCGTTTGATAGCAAATGGAAATGATTTTTTACGACAATCGAACTTTTGATCATTGCGTTAATAACAGGCGATTTAAAATATGTTATACAGTTTAGTTGTGAAAATAATTACATCTGTTATAAGTTAATTAAATATAAAATAAATAAATATCGTATAACATATACATACGTTCGTCAGTTCATATGGTAAGCAACCTAATGATTGTGTTATAGGTAGGTCGGCTGATATAGCTAAATATTTTTATTTATTTATAAATATACATAGAAATATTACATATACAAAAAATATGTAATAACAAATATTACATCCAGACTCAGGCGGGAATCTAACCCGCAACCCGCGGAGCAGAAAACAGGGCTACTACAAACTGCACTAACGAGCTAGATAATTACATTAAGATATACACATTTTATATATTATTATTTATTTTTTACATTAAATATATAAGGTTTACGCACG
The DNA here is from genome assembly GCF_905220565.1 of Melitaea cinxia. Taxonomy (NCBI): domain Eukaryota; kingdom Metazoa; phylum Arthropoda; class Insecta; order Lepidoptera; family Nymphalidae; genus Melitaea; species Melitaea cinxia. The sequence goes on from NC_059394.1 coordinate 20,358,008, forward strand.
CTTGACTTGGGGAGTACGCTGGTGAATGTGTGACGAGAGCGTTACGAAAAGTGTGACCGAGCGAAGCGAACGGAGCAAGAGACAGGTGCGAGTACACATTTTCTATCTCTCTTGCTCTCATAGCCAGCTATATTTCGCATATTTAAGACACAGTGCAGGACTATTGTGCAGAAGTTTTACTTCAGTCGTGTGGTCAAGCACACTCGTTTTTTTAATAATCTATCTAGCTTTAATTTCGCTTACTAGTGGTAGGTTTTTGACGCAATTTTAATAGAGCTTCCATAAAAATTCTATCTCTAGTAAGCAATTTCTTGGTACATAGAGAATTGAAACTGGCCGTTAGAGTATTAGCCTTTATTTTGTTGTCTGTATAGGCTATTATACAATTAAATGTTATATTATTAGTATAAGGGTATTTGGTGTGAAATTTTAGTTTTTATAATCACGCGACTTCTATAATCACTATTTGAACCGACTTTAAAAAAGGAGGAGGTTACTCAATTCGACCGTTTTTATATTTTTTTTTATGTATGTTCAGGGATAACTTCGTCATTTATTAACCGATTTTAGTAATAGCAGCTTTTTTTGCTATAAAGAAGATATCCCAGGTGTGGTGCCATGATAAGGGAACCAGGATCTGATGGTGGGATCCAACAGAAATCGAGGGAAACCCTTGAAAATCCGCATAACTTTTTACTGGGTGTAACGATTTTAATGATTTTTAATTTAATCGAAAGCCGATGTTTATCATTTAAATTTCATCGAGATCTGATTACAACTTTTGGAGTAATCTTTGATAATGCGTATTTACTTGACTATTTTTTTTTATCTACCTACATTGTATTACTTGTCGATATAATTGAAGCTGGTTTTTTTCGTTTGTCAGCAAACACAATTATATATGTACAATACTAGGCTCATAAGTGAACTGTAATGTTTTTTGAAAAATAAAGTTCTTTAAATCTATATCATTTCAATTCTTAAACGATTCTAAGTCCAAAACTTTGTTTTTCATATGTGTATGTCTATATATATATATATATATATATATATATATATATATAGCATAGGATTATCCGCATAGTACATTGGAATTAGGTACTCAGTTATTCCAACAAAACTTTATGTCTTATGTACAGATGAAGATATGAAACACATGGGGTATTAAGATATCCCAAAGCAAATTATATAAGCAATTTACAAAATCGACAATGATCCAGGTAAAACCAGGAAACACAGTAGTATCAATAAACCAGAAAATTGTGTTTTCGCTTGAACGAGATTTTTTTGACAGATACGATTCTGTTCCAACCATTTATTCACATATCGACAATTCCTTTGTTACAGCTCAGAAATAAATGCTGTAGTTCTGAATATCTGATAAATGACAGAATCGGCTTTGTCTGAAGCCAATTTTATTCACGTTATAAAATTTTATTCTTTACATAACGTTAGTCGCGAATTTTTATGTATATTGACTGGCTGGTCTTTGCCAAAATATTTTTTTTATGTCACTAGGTCGGCAAACAAGCGTACGGCTCACCTAATGGTAAGCGATTACCGTAGCTTATAGACCCCTGCAACACCAGAAGCATCGCAAGCGCATTGCCGACCCAATCCCCAATCCCCCAGGAGCTCTGGTCACCTTACTCACCAACAGGAACACAATACTGCTTGAAAACAGTATTATTTTGCTGTGATCTTCTGTAAGGTCGAGGTGCTACCTCAGTTGGGCTGCTCCATATTTTGAGCAGGAAATTCCTGCTGTGCCCTACCTCAGTTGAAATATATGAATAGATAATTAAACCGCTCTGGCATAGTGCATAGTGGTGCGTGGAGGCGCCTATACACCAGCGGTCGCGGTTTCGTTAACCACTTAGGGTAGATATTGTATGATTATTTTTAAAAGAGAGAGAAGTCTCTTGACGATTATTCTCTGGATAATTTACATTCCGAATCGGTGGTACCTTCACTTTATTATGTTAAAAAATAGTCAAAATTTTAATTTGTAAGGTGACGATTTGTAAGTGTTTTTGAAGCCTATTTAAACGATAATTTTTGAATTTTTTTAATTTCATATCAAAATCGACCTTTCCAGCGGGAATCGAACCTGGATCTCCGAGTGACCGTGCTCAATCATTATATTTCAGAAATTTCGATCTAGCGGATACATCGTTCCATAGCTTAATTAGCTAGAGCAGCGACACGGTCAGTCGAAGATGCAGCAGGTTCGACCCCCGCTGGAACGGTGGATTTTTCATATAATATTAAAAAATGTTTAGAATTTCCTAATGCATGGGTAACACAAAAATAAAAAAATGGTACAGATAATTTTTGATTTTGATTTTTTTATTTTGTTCAAAACTTTGTTTTTTATCTGAGTGTCTGTCTATCTCTCATACCGTGATTAGAAATGTAAGTAAAGCTGTCGGTTTAATTTGTAACGGTTTTACGACACGACAATACGATTTTACAACTTTAACCCTAGGATGGTAACAGGGGTGCCCCGACACCCCAGGTGAGCAATCACGCGCCGATTCATTGAAAATTATTTGCTGTCTCACTTCAGCATTTTGTGTATTCTTTTGTTTTACCATGATTTATCAGTAGCCGTTGCGTGGTGGGAGCAGCAACGCGTCAATTTCGTTCTGCAGGTATGTGTGGGGTGTTGCGTCACCCCTGTTACTATTTACGTAACTATTTACATAGGTATTTTCTTTTGTTACTGTATTTTTTATATGTTATTTTCAGTTCATTATGGCGTTTCGTAATAATGAGGAGCTTGAGCGGTACTTAAATAATATTGCTAAGGATGATGAGAGTGAAACAGAACCAATAGAGGCAGAGAAGGCTTCTGAAAATGAAGATAACGTCTCCGTGCATTTCGAACAAGACGACATCATTTCCGGCTAAGATGAAGATGATGTTCCTTTGTCACAGCTTCAAGGGAGTGTTTTGAGAGGTAAAAATGGTCATGTTTTGTCAAACCAAGAAATTGACAGACGTGCTCCTAAATACAAAAACCAACGTTTTACTCATAAAACAGACGGGAACGTCGGGAAATATAAGGGCCATTCTAAATGTCCTCGAAGAATTTCCAGCAAGTGAACCCCGCGCCAAATTACAAAAGCAAGCTCGATGTACATTGTGTCCTCGAAGAAAGAACAAAAAAGTAAAGATTTTTTGTTCAAAATGCAAAAAAGCTGTGTGCCCTGAACATCGTGTGGAAATTTGTATCAATTGTGTTTAAGTGCACATAAAACATTTTTGTTAAAATCTAGTCCCATTTAGTTACTTATTGATCCCAAAAAGAGTGTTCTTTTAGTTTATTTAAACAATAAAAAGTTTTATTTTTCATTAAACAAAAGTTTTTTATTCATTTTATTATCATGGGGTGATGTAGTACCCCTGTTACTATGCGTGTTCATTTAAATTATGTTACCATCGTAGGGTTAAAGATCACGTAAATAAAATGTAGCCAAAAAAATATAAAATGAAAAAAAAAACAAATAATAATAATTAGTTGAATATAGTCTTCTACGCGGAGAAAGAGGCCTGTGCCCAGCAGTGGTATTTTACAGGCTGAATTGTAACTTAAATATAAATGATTATTTCGTATTAAGATAGGTTGTAAATCACCGTATTGTTAGAGTTTAAGATGGAATTTGGCAGTTGTCTTAACTACTTCTCAAAAACAGTTCTAGACTTAATTGAAAGTTTATTATTTTGAGATAAATGTGTACAGTCATCTGACATATAATCAGTACAGTAAAGTATGCTACAATAAAATTAAATTCGACTTCAAAATTCGATTCCATAATTCGATCCCAAAATTCGATTCCAAAATTTAATTCCAAAATTCGATTTCGAAATTCGATTCCGAAATTCGATTCCAAAATTCCAAAAATTTAATCGAAATAATATTGACTTTGCTTACCAATTAATACTGTCATAAATGTTTCTATTCCAACGGTATCGATTTGATCTGTATGCAACTTTCAATGCTACACATTCTATATTAGCATATCATGCTACAAGTAGAAAATATCTTTCGAGACATGCAGGTTTCACACATATTATTATTATTATTACATTACATGAAATATGAGAACAAAAGTAGTTCTTGAAAATCAGATCGAGTGGTCGAGATTCAAGCATTTTGGGTGAGTGTGTGAGTGCATGTGTATATGTGAGTGCATGTGTAATATTTATGTGTGTGAGTACTTTACGCACACATATCAAAATATTTTATAAGTTCGTACAAGTATGAACAGTTATTTTATCACCTCAACGTATCCCTAAGCAAGCAATTAGGACCACACGCGGTATTAATTAAACGCAGCGCAGATATGAGTTGATTGCTGGTCCTTAATTGCAGGATCTTAATGATGACGGTTGATGCCTAACTTGTCTTGCCTTGTTAAGGGGGAGTTAATATTAATTAAAATAATCTGATGAGAATGCCACGTGAGATTAGATTAAATTGGAAAAGTTAGAGTGAGTGATATAATAGTTTTCATGAATTTAACAATTATGATGTTATGCTTAATACTGTATATTATACACAATTTTAACATATAATTAGTTCTGGTACATAAATTAGAGCGCGTAATGTAGTCTGATGAAGGATCCTCTGAGGGTGAAATTTCAGGCTCAACTACATCTAACAGTGATTTGCAAACAATCTCTTTCTATTTTCTAAAATGATAATAACTAATGAGCAAATAAAGAGTAATAGAAATGAATGAAACTTGACGTAGAGTTTTAATGTACTGCCGTCATTTTGGGACAAAGGCGACTCCACGCGACCACCAACGTCAGTCATATGCCGTGCGTATTGATGTTAATTTGGTTTTATGTTTGAAAAAAACATTATTGAGATAGGGTAAGTCTCAATTTGATGAAACTCGTCAGGAGATGACGATCTCAATTTTGCAGCAGTTTTCAGTCAATTTTTTTAACCAGAGTTGTGTTTCCTTAATTCCCTAATAATTGAGCGAGCTATGTTGTTGGCGGGGTAGAGATGGCAACGTAATTGTGACAGTCCTTGTATTGAAGGCACCTATAATCTTTGCTAACCACTAATAACGAGGTAGACTGTACACCTAGTCGCGTCATTGTGCCATAAAAATATACGTATAGTGTTTATCTTCCCCTTAACTCATAACGACGATGCAAAGGTGTCGCCGCGAACAAACACAAACACGGGACGCTCCACGTACATGTACGTATTATAATGAAGGCGCTCGAATTGTGTCTCGATACAGCATCCTGTTTCCTGTCATCTGGGCTCTGAACTCGCTTAAGTACTTAAGAGTAGAATGGTTCATGGTGAATGTTTTTCTTTACGCGAATTATTTTTAAGACTGTAAAGCGATGAGATCCGGCGGTGGTAATAAAAATATTACAGCGTTACCGTACTGTTACAGTACCATCGCACTTTCTGTACTTGTTTGAAATCCTCCATACGCTATCATTTTGGCGAAATTAAAATAGTTTGACGAAATTTAGAGTTTGCTGTAGTTGTACACAAATTGGTTGGACGACCGCTCTGGTGTAATGGTGCGTGAGCCGTGTCGGCAGCGCCAAACACCGACGGTCGCGGGATCGATTCCCGCTCGGAGTGGATATTTAGAAGAAAGAAGAAGAAATATACTTTATTGTGCATATTACATAACATACATCTTTAAAAATAAAATTTGCAAAACAATACTATGCACAAAGGCGGTCTTATCGCTAGGTAAGCGATTTCTTCCAGACAACCTTGGGGTAGAGGAGATTTTAAAATAAAAAGAGTAGGGTTATCAAAAGGCAAAACAGAAAATTAAAAACAAAGTAGATCCTACATGAGGAAAGTTATGCTATATCCAGCAGGGGGATATCACAGGCTTAAGCGGAAAGACTAGCATGAGAAATTGGTGCAAGTACTGTAATGTTCTTTGACCGTTACAATTTTTAATAGCATAAGTTTGTTTGCTTGCAAATGAAAAAAAAAATACTTCAATTATATGGATTAGTAAAACAACGTAGTAGAAAAAACAATAATTACGAAAAAACGCGTTATCAAAATTACTCAAGAAATTGTTATCAAAACTCAATCGATTTTTAAATAAAGTATAATACAATCATCAGATTTCGATTAAAATACAAATAATCAAAATCGGATGACCCAGTAAAAAGTTAAGCATTATTAAAAGTACTTGTTAGATCTCAATTAAATTTAAATGAAACAAAACGACACGCACCCCCTTTCGATTAAAAAAAATATCATCGAAATCGGTCCACAGAGTCAAAAGTTCAGAGGTATACCCCCTCTCTTTTCGTGGGTGTTATAAGAGGCGACTAACAGACAACAGTTTCACTACCACCTTGGAACTTATAAAGCTGACCGATGGCGGAGTAACTATCCAACTGCTGGCTTTGAAATACACAGACCGAAGACGGGCAGTAGCGTCTTCGGTGCGACAAAGCCAGCCCTGCGGTCACCAACCCGCCTGCCCAGCGTGGTGACTATTGGAAACACACATGAGTTGTGTGTAATTTGGACTGCAATAGGCTGAAGTGATGATGATGATGATGATAATAAACGTAACAGTACAAATAGTAATATATCACAATACAAATATCACGATACGAGAAACGTAAATTAACTAATTATTCACGCCACTAGTAAACAAAGCACGTTAAATTAAACATAACACGGCCAACTGTTCCGTCGGGACGCGTTACAAAAACTATATCCATCTAGCGGTATATCAATTCAGCGACTATGAAAACGGGGTCAACGAGGGTCTGAAATTCAAACTAGCCTACAATTTCGGGCCTCACAAATATTTTTTTAACACAAGTCATGAGATGAAACTTTCAATCGAATAGAATACCGCGGTAATATATATTGATAAATGTATATTGACTCAATATGACAAGTAAACAGTTCTAAATAAAATAAAAATATTACGATTAAAAGTAATTGTGTTTACTTACAAACGAAAAAAAAAATGGTTGTCTGTAAAGTCGGTTTACATACAATAGTTTTACGTGATAACATCATAAGGAAAAATTGATGAACAATTGTATACTTTTATGAATTGAATCGAATTGTTATCACTAAATTATTTCGAACTGCTAGCTCTGACGTCTGACGTCTGTCACAATCCAACACTTGGGCCGATTGTGCCTCTTTATCATTTGTTCCGCGCTCTCGCTTGCACGCTCAAGCTCAGGCGGAACGTGACACTTTTTCGTGCGTGCAGCCGTCGTTCATCGCTTTATAAGATGTTATCACGTCAAAAAAACCGTAGCTAGACGAAAAAGTAATCGATTAAATACTGTTGATTAACTGTTGATTAAATTTAAATGGAACCACAGGACAAGCACCACCTATCGATTAAAAATACTACGTTATGATATAACACACATAAAAAATACAGCCAAAGTATGTTTAGTATTAAATTAACGCGAGTGACACCGTGCGATATCGGTAGTATGTATATTTATTAAATCATTCATTTCATTTTTCTTTTTCCTTTATTTGCATGTAAGAATCGTATGTACACTAACCAACTTCGATCAATATACGATTAAGACTGTCTCTTCTAGATCGCTCTTAAGCGATAAGGCCGCCTTTTTGCACTTATTTTCTTTTTTATATTATTTTCACCTTATATAAAATAAAAGTAATTGTCATTAAAACATATAACATTATGTTTATACTCATGGAAAAAATTAAAGTCATAAAAAAGATGGCAAAATTATAAGTCATTTCTCCCGAGCTGATTAAGTTATTTAAATTGTTATGACAAAAGACGCTTTTAGTGGTTACAGAAGAACGGTTAAATTTTGATTATGTCATAACTTTTTCTGAGTAATAATCTTTTGAGTTCTAATTAAAAAAAAAAACGGAACAGACAATATAAAAATTATGTCACTCTTAATTTTTAAATCTCAACCATAAAATATCTATAAAAAAGTGTATGTGCGTCAGCTCTGACACGTGACTGGGGCTTACTTCGCGCGAACAATTACCAAGATATCGAGAAACTAAAATTAATCCAATTTTAATTACTGAAAACCATAAAACTCTAAAACGAAAATATAAATGAACCTTATCTTATCGTATCGATACAGTAAAAATGCTGGTTCTGCTGGTAAATCTAGCTATCTCTAAAAACGCCATAATTGCTTCACACCCAGCGTAACTCGCTGCGTCACTCAGATCGTCACTGCTGTTCCGTTATTTCACACGATTTCATTTCCTATTTTTTTTAAGCTATTGCATAGCTTCTATCGCGGGCCTTGAGCGCGGGGACCGAATCCAGAAATTCCGTAACGAAAAAACCTCACGCTCCCCACTCCGACGGGCACGGAGGTGTGGCTTGAAGGCCGTGCATCGTGTAACGTCGTTTCAGTTCGGCAGTCTTCGACACGGCGTTGTGTGCGTGCGATTAGACGTATTGTACGACTCTACGAAAATCGCACGAATCGAGACGAGCTGCTCCGAAATCGGACGAATACATAAGCAGCTGTTTATGAGAAAGTATATAGGTATTTATTTATTTAATAAAAGAAAAAAAAATGTTTTCTTATCGGTCACCACGCTCAAAAAGTGTAACTTGAATTAATATCAAAGAAAAAGAAATACTGCATAAATAAAATAAATAAATAATTATAATTGCATAAGTTGATACAAAATGCTATGCAATAGCTTTACCGCGGCAGTCCCCGAGTGCCACACGTCTTTTTGGAGTTTAAGAATCGATTATCGTATGAGGCCCCCGGTATGAAAAAAAATTAAGGAGTTAAATCTTTACCATTTGATATGATATTAATCTTATCTTTGACTAGTAAGCCTTTTTTATGCCTATTTAGACAGTCGATCTGAAGGAGTAAACTCCAGTCGTGCGTCGGAGTTGACACATACACGCACACACACCTTGTTTTTCATACCACTGACATATCGTTTCCTAAGGACTAAGCTCCAAAAATAATATAAAATGAGCGATCAACAAACGCTAACGCCTGCAACACGCGTTCGATTCGATAGGATCTGGTTAGTGTTATGTATAAGGATGTCGGTTTTACGGTCGATCTCGAACTGTTTGCGCTTGTGAGGCAAACATGTTCACGTAATTATGTAAATGGCGATACGTATTAACTACGGCCTTGTCAATAAAGGGATCACTTACTGTGTTACAGTTGAACGTAATTATATTGTGAAAATATGGTTCCATTTGTCACTTATTAAGTGTTGGAACTGTCGAAGTTAGTAAATATGTTATTGTATACTCATATTTAATTCTTTTGTATGTTTGTACTTATATTATTTTAAAACATTTATATACTCGTATGACCCCGCAAACGTTGTTATGCCATATATGCTATTAACTCCCCTTATCCCCCCCCCATAACTTAGGTGTATGAAAAATAAATGTTGGCCGATTCTCAGACCTACCCGATATGCACAAAAAAATCATAAAAATCGGTCCAGCCGTTTCAGAGGAGTATTTTAACTAACATTGTGATACGAGAATTTTATATATAAGATTACGAAAACAAAGTAAAATCGATATCGTGTTGTACTACTGTATGGAAAAAGAGGCTTATGCCCAGCAGTGGTATGTTGCGGATTGAATCCGTATTGTTGTACTATCGTGTTTTAACTTCCCAATTGGTACCATGTTCTGTAAAACCCCTTTGGTCAAGGTCTCTTTCCTTCTTTCTTAACTTTCTATCTTTACAACACAGTTCATATGCACTGTACGTCAGGATATATGGCTCAATTACAAATTTCGTCGCTTCAACTACAACAAATGCCTTATAATTCATTCATTGGCCTTAGTACGTCTATTTCAGATGATTAAGACAGTGTCAGACAGACACTGCGTCGCCTAGGCCACTCTTCAGGAAAACGCAGAGTTGCCAATACGCTCATAAACAAATCTTACAAACAAAATCTCAGGTGAAACTGCAAGGCAAATCTATACCTGATAATATAATAATTAATTCTACGACCAATATCGAGTAACATTGACGAAAACGCTATGAAATTGGCTATTTCTTACATCTTTTCTCGACAGAATATAAAAATAAAAGGTTCTAGTTTTGAGGTCTTTGTAAAAGCCTTCAAGACTGTCTTTTCTTGTTTGTGATATTCTGAAAGCAATTTTCAAGACAAGGTCCTGTTGTATTAACACATTCTATATGTTTTCATCGGTTTAATATGTATTGTTTTGATATAATTTTAAATATTTTTTCAAAGGTTACTATTTAAAGTGTATTGAAGATAACAAAACGTAGGACGTTACACTAATTTTTCATAAAAATTCTATCTACCGCAAACACAAATTCAATTACCGGGGACTTTGAAGCAACCGCACCTGTTGGCGAGAGAAAAAACAATTTCCCAACCGAATCAGGCTCGAAGGACCATCAAAAGATATAACGATCTCACCTTTGTCCGAATCGCAGGCAATTTTCTAAAGAAAAAAACCTCAAGGGTATAACTGTCTATTAAATCCAAGTAGCGGCGTTTTTTTTAAATGTTCTTTACGCGCCATCTTTAATGAAAATAATTTTTTTCGTATTAAATCACAAAAATAATTGTGTTGCACGCAAACGAAAAAAAAAACCTACTTCAATTATATCGACAAGTAATACAACGTAGGTACACGAAAAAATCGTAAAGTAAATAGGCGTTATCAAAGATTATCTTAGTAGTCATCAGATCTCGATCAAATTTAAATGGGATCACTTGACAAGCATCAGCTTTCGATTAAATAGGAATCATCAAAATCATTATACCCAGTGAAAAGTGATGTGGTACAATATAACGTAGATCGGCGAATAAATAGTCAACTAAATATGCATTGTTAGATATAACTCGAAAAGCACTGGTCAAATCTCAATCTAATAGTATTAAACGAGCAATTCTTGTATGTATATATATATTTAAATCTGAATCTCGGAAAGGCTACAACGATTTTCATGAAACTTAGTGTGTAGGGGATTTCGGGGGCGATAAATCGATATAGCTAGGATTCATTTTTAGAAAATGTCGTTTTATCCTTGTTTTTAGGCTATGAAAAAATAGCTACAATATGGTTAGAATACGAAGGTAAATTTAGTACTTGTCAATAAAGTTGTATAATTAAATATGATTTCCAAAAAACACGATTTACTAAAAATACTGAGCTAAGTTCGGTCACCCAGGTATTCAAATTTAAATGGAATCTCATGACACGCATCATCTTTTGATTTAAAAAAAAATAGAAATCGGCTCACCCAGCCAAAAGTTCTGGGGTAACATACATAAAAAAATAGAATGAAATTGAGAACCTCGTCCTTTTTTGGAAGTCGGTTATAAACACGTATAAATGCGTGAGTTTATTTTGGAGCGCTGGAGATATTCTACAAATCCAATAGATTTCACTTACCAACTAATCTACGTGGTCTTACCGACGCTCTAACGATATTAAAAAATAATTAATGTTTAGAACAGCTGTTGCGAGCTTACGTATAACATTACGTAAAATATTATTCCGAGAACAACGCTAACAAGATTACTGCAGAAGCTAAATATTAACGATTTGGTGAATGGTGCTGTTATAATGGCTGGGATAAAGGACATTTTAGTTGTGTTAGTAGAAAGAATAGTGCGTAGGATGTTTGAGAACTACTTATTACAATAGAAACATTACCTTAATTTGACTCTAGCTAAATATAGCTAATCAGTGCTCGGGTATAATTCGTTAGTTGTGCAAAAAACAGCGACGGTTTGCGCGTTTGGTTCCCGCGATGGATGTATTTGTATGTTACCTTTCCAGTTTGGATGTCTGTCCCCCTGGGTCGCCCCACCGTGAATCGTAAAGCACGTTAAGCCGTTGTTCCCGTTTGTTATCATAAATATCTGATAGCGATCGTTACTCATAGTGGGGAATATATCCGCCAATCCACAGTGAAGCAGGATTAAGCCTCAATGCTTCTCCTACGCGGAGAAAGAGGCCTAAACCCAGCAGTGGGAACGGTCGAATATTCTAGTAAATTATACTCTTATAAATTTGATGAAAATTATTTAATTCATTTTGTACGATGAGTCAAAGAGTGCCTTCAATCCTCAATGCTTTTTATCTTTCTTAGAAACTTTTTGATAGTAACACAGTTCTGGTTCTGGATTATTACAGAGGATACTTGTTGATATGTAACCCGGGGTAAATAATTTTACTTTTATTTCAAAGTTAAAATAATTAAACACTGTCAGATAATTATTGATGAAAATTATTATTTACTCATGTGCATAGTTTCACTTAGTCTAGAAATATATAAATTTAATTTTATTTAATTTATAATAAGAGCTAGAAAAGGAACCTATCTTCAAGCAGTAAGCAAATACGTGACCATAGTGTGAGTCACGTTCAACGACATAACGGTCCAGAGGTTGTCAGGTTCAAATAAAAATTGTTTTCTTTAAATTGAGTTCACGTGAAGTTCTTTGAAATTTATTACAAACTAGCTGATGCCCGCGACTTCGTCCGCTTGCTCTTTGTTATTCTTACAATTTAACTATCCCACGGGAAATCTTTCATTTTTCAGGATCACTATACGAAATTTCATTTAAATCGATCCTGTCGTTTCGGAGATTAGCCCGTACAAACACACAGACAAAGAGACAAAACAGAAACAAAAGATTAGAAAAAAAAAACTAATAACTTCTATTTCACTTCTTACATCGTTTTGACTCGGTTTCTAGGATTTTTTTTTCACTGTAGAGAAATTCGACTTCTACAGTTTTATTAAGTATAGATCGACAAGTAATACACCCTAAGTAGATGAAAAAAATAGTCCAGTAAATGCCCGTTATCAAAGATTACTCAAAAAGTAGTGGCCAGATCTCATTCAAATCTAAATGAGATCACATGACAAGCATCAGTCTTCGACTAAAATATAAATTATCGAAATCAATCCAACCAGGTAAAAGTTCTGAGCTAACATACACTAAAAAAGATATAATCGAATTTAGGACCTCCTCCTCTTTTCGAAGCCGGTTAAAAAACGGCTAGCTATATGATTTTCTTCTCCATAAACAACATGTTCATCAGTAGCTACTTATTCAATCACAAAAAGAAACGAGAATTTACCTTTCCTTTGAAGTAGGTTAAAACATCGCTGGTAAGTAATGAAGTTATTATAAAACCTCTCATATCGACAGTAAAACTCAATACCGTCGTACATTAAACTGAACATTTTCAATATAACGCCATAAAGTTCCTTTAAAGATATAAATAACACTTTATGGACATTTTTTAAGTGGTATTTTCATTTAAATACTTCCATGTTTGCGATCGGAGGCCGAGTGAATAAATTTAGAAGGACCCAAACTGCTTTTGTTGGGCGACCTTTGCTCAGTTCCGTCGAAAGGTTGTTAGGAACTTTTATTGCTAGCCTTTCGTTTCTCTATAAGATTAAGATCCGAACGCCTCAGGATACGTTCGGGTTCTCGCTCGGCGTTAGATTCAATTTAATGTAAAATTGAACTTTTGTCACAATGTTTAACATTTACTTGGTGTCTTTGATGGTAATTTTTTTTTGAAGTTTTCGATTACAACGTTTTCAATAATGTAGTCATATCTAATCATCATTCCATGTCCAGCAGTCAACTGCTGGACGTAGGCCTCCACAAGTTCGCGCCAAAAATGGGCGAACTCATGTGTTTTGCCCATAGTCACCCCGCTGGAGTTGATGACCGCAGGGCTGGCTTTCTCGCACCGAAGACGCTACTGCCCGTCTTCGGCCTGTGTGTTTGAAAGCCAGCAGTTGGATGGTTATTCCGCCATCGGTCGGCTTCTTAAGTTCCAAGGTGGTAGCGGAACTGTGTTATCCCTTAGTCGCCTCTTACGACACCCACGGGAAGAGAGGGGGTGGCTATATTCTTTGGTGCCGTAGCCACACAGCACGTCATATCTAATATTCGGATAATATTAACAAAAGTTTGAGTAAATAAACTTTTTATAAACTTAAATTTTTCTGTTATTAAGATATTTGGTGCAAGTGAAGTGATTCAAATTAATATTTTGTAAATAATATAACTGTATTCAAGATCATTGAATCGAATACAATAGTAAAATATCTATCATCTAATTTATAGTAATAGCTTTCTTCTTGACGTCCTGCAATAAGACGATAACGGTATATCGTGATCTGAAAACTTCCACAAGACAAATAACCAGACCAACTTTACAGAAGATCACAGCTAAATAATACGGCTCTCAAGCAGTATTGTGTTCCTGTGGTGAGGGAGGTGACCAGAGCTCCTGGGGGGATTGGGGATTGGGTCGGCAACGCGCTTGCGATGCTTCTGGTGTTGCAGGCGTCTATAAGCTACGGTAACCTCTTACCATCAGGTGAGCCGTACGCTTGTTTGCCGAACTAGTGATATAAAAAAAAAACCAAGCGAACCAACTACTTCTGATAAGCATCTGCATTACCGAAACGAACATTTATTGTCAACAAGAATCAAACCCGCTTTAGCGCGACATCCTTTGCTGTGCATCATTACTATGTGTTCCAATTTGACTGAGGTAGGGCACAGCAGGAAATTCCTGCTCTAAATATGGAGCAGCCTGACTGGGGCAGTACCTCGACCTTACAGAAGATCACAGCTAAATAATACTACTTTCAAGCAGTGTTGTGTTCCTGTTGGTGAGTAAGGTGACCAGAGCTCCTGGGGGGGGGGGGGGTTGTGGATTGGGTCGGCAACGCGCTTGCGATGCTTCTGGTGTTGTAGATGTCTATAAGCTACGGTAATCACTAACCATCAGATAAGCCGTACGCTCATTTGCCGATAAAGCTCCATTCATGAAAATGTGCAAAACTATCAATAAGTGTAACCTTAATGCCAACAGCGTATAACAACCATATATTCTTTATAACAGTAAATATAAACCATATAACACTAAATAATGTTATTTATTTGTCTCTGTAATATTTTTTACGTATTTTTCGTACAAAGTACGCGAGGAGATACCCAGTTAGGTCGTGAGACGTGCCTTCGGAGCTAAACTGCTAATTTTTGTCTTTATACTTGTACAAAGTAAGCGTTTGTTGTGTACGCTTTTATGTGTTCGTGACTGTCGTTCTTGTTCACGTTGTTTCTGTTTTAATATATTTTGAGTTCATGTTATAGTATATGTACCTCAAGGTTTTACCCACGTTAATTTAGGCGAAAAAGGGGTATTACATTATTATTTACAGCCTATAGGCTTCCTCGATAAAAAGGGCTATTTAACACTGAAAGGATTTTTCCTGAAAATAACGCGTTCAAGCAAACAAACGAATTCTTCAGCTTTATATTATGACTGACTGAGATCTGGCGCAGTTGATACAGTATTAAAATGGATACACAGAAGTTGTGTGGCAGTTCGCGTTTAGCAGTGTTATCGAAAAGTTGAGCTGCGTTAAGTTGAGATGAGTTGAGCTGTTAAATACATTTATATTTCATAAAAAAAATTCGTCTAGTATCACAGGAATGTTAAACGATGTGAATTTTGCGCGGAACGAACTCGTTTTACATAGTTAGAGTTAGAAGTTAACTAATTTGTAATTGTGTTTATTGGCGTCTGCTCTCTGTACGATTAGTTTTTAACTGCGTAATTTATTATTTTAATCATTTTAATTTGAAAATAAATCCCTAACGAAATTGTTTATAACTTGACTTTCGTTGTTTTGGTTATGTTGGAATACGTCCACTACTGATATAATTATTTTTTATTGATCAAAATTTTAATTCTTCAAAATTACTTCAAAATAACTATTATATAAAAAAGAACGTCCTTGATAAAATTTAACGAGGTTTAAAATTATATAATAAGCTTATTAACTAATGTGTGATAATTTGACTAGCCCGTTGGCGCAGTTTATAGTGGCCCTGCTTTCTGTGCCGCGGGTTGCGGGTTCGATTCCCGCCTGAGTCTGGGTGTAATATGTGTTTTTATATATTTATATTATACCTACCTATATATAATATTTCTATGTATTTTTATCAAAAAAAAAATAGTTATAACAGTCGGCTGTTATCTTTAACACAAGCATTAAGTTGCTTACTATAGGAACAGATGACCATGTGTGTATGTTATGAAAAAAAAAAAAAGCTCTACAAATGGTTATTAAAACGTAGGAGAAAATTAGTTTTCGATATCGTTTAGTTATAATTGCTACCTTATCTCAGACCCAACTCCGATCCTTCTTACATGAAGAATGAGGTCTAGGCCCAGCAGTGGGATGTTACACGCTGAATCGTATCCTAGACCTAAACACCTACGGCTTACAAGTAAATTCAGACTTTTACTTAACGTTATTAAAGACGATCTATTTGCATTCATTCTCATTCATTCCATTCTCTTATCATTAAAAAGTCTAAAAGTACAAACCTATTTAGGATGTCAATATAAGTTTTAAATTAATTAGTATAATTGCATCTGTTAAGTATCCCGATTCCATGGAATACGCAAGATAAGGGAAATGATTACATTATTCATAAATATTGCATCAGCCTGGCGACGAGTATGGGAATGCTGAATCGGCTCAACGTGACCTGCAGTTGCGACAAACAACGGAATCAAGTTCACGGCATTCTTACCTCACTTTCTGTTCTCACATCGAACACGATTGTCATGTAATATTAATTTTTATAAATGGTAATTGTAATAAATAAATTAGTTGTAATAATTTCGGTTTTTTTTTGCAACTTGTCTGTCGGACTGACATAATTCACCTATTGAACTGTTTGTAGTAACTATAAGCTGAAATTAATTCAACGACCATTCGCAGCGGTTTAGAAGTTTACGACCTTTGACGGAACATCTGAATGGCTTTTGCCATATTCTGAAGATGGTTAATTTGAATAAGTTAGTAATTAACTCTGATGTAAAGCTAGAGGAAGTTGAATAGAAGAGTGAGTCTCTTCGAAAGTACACACATCTTCCATAAATTTTCGAACAACTACCCCAGAATTGTTGTGTGGTAGATTACTCTTAAGGCAGGATTTACCCTACTAAAAATATCCTGATCAAAATCCTTGCAACCCGTCTGGGAAGTACCTCGACCATACAGAAGATCACAGCTAAATAATACTGCTTTCAAGCAGTGTTGTGTTCCTTGTAAGGCGACCCGACCTCCTGGATAAGTTTGAGGGCGTTTTGGCAACTTGATTGTGGTGCTTCTGGTATTTTGGCCCAGACGCTTGTTTGCTGATTTACTAATAAAAAAACGAGTGTGCTTTATACGAAACGTAACTCCCTCTTTTCCTATCTTCACTAACTCATCTACCTCTGAACTTCCGTTCTTTTCGCGATCACACTTTTCGTAACGCTCTCATCACACCAGTTTACTCCCCAAGTCAAACATGCGTATAAAGGTTTTACTTAGAAACAAATACATAAAAAATATGCCGTACATGGAGAACGAGACTTATGCCCGGCAGTGGGATATTCCCAACTAAATCGTGAATTGTGACATACAAAATATCATGATAAAATATATGAGGGACAGATCTAATAATATCAGCAAGTATACGTGTTAGCAGCGTTAACGAGTGGGTGATGGAGCGTGATTGGGGAGGTCGATTGCACCAATATTGTTCCACACTCCCCTATATTCGTTTTACGGTCGGTTGGTTATATATTTCACCGATGTGTGTTTTGTTTTCAGCCTGTATCGATGTTGTTAACGAAACAAGAAATAAAAAGCTGAGGTTTTGCATAACGAGATATTTATGTTTATGGAACATCTCTTTTTTAAGAAGCACTACGATTTTTGAAATTCTATTAAAAAGGCTAAATCCAAATATTACATTACATGATAATATATTTTTTTTGCATTATACGTATAAATATAAATACCTTATAACATACACACACGGTCGCCTGTGCCAATGTTAAGCAACTTAATGCTTGTAACAGTCGGCTGATATAGCTAAATACTTTTTATTGATAATTATACATAGAAATATTTGTTATCTGTCTCTATTTTGTATCGACAATATTATAATCTAGTAACACCACCTACCATAGTGTACGAATTAAGTTTAAGAATCAAAAGTTAAAATAAACGGTCACTTCTTATCTGTGTCTCAAGCGTTTCATTTATTAGAATATTACATATATAATATAAATATATAAATACAAATATTACACTCAGAGTCAGGCGGAAATCGAACCCGCAACCCGCGGAGCAGTTAGCAGGGCACTACAAGCCGCGCCAACGAGCTAGTACGTAAAAGTAACTAAACGCACATTTCACTAAAATAATAAATATTTAAACAATTGAACGTAAAACAAATAAAGTTTGTCGATATTGGTCCATCAAACATAAATTCTTTACGATTCCTTTCAATTTTTATCTTGAAATCTGTCGAAAACTTTCTTAACAAACAGAATAATAGATTTGATTCGCTTAAATTTATTTATTAATAATTAAGTCAGCAACTCTGTCCGTTTGGAAATTCTTGTGTTTTTTTTTTCTTCTTTTTAATACTAGGTCGTCAAACAAGCGTACGGCTTCAGTGATGATAAGCGATTAATGCAGCTAATGCACAATACAAACATCGCAATCGTGTTGCTGACCCTATCCCTATCCCCCCCAAGAGCTCTGGTCACCTTACTCACAACAGGTACACTATGCTGCTTGAAACCAGTATTATTTAGCTGCGTTCTTCTGTGAGGTCGAGGTACTTCCCCAGTTGGGCTTCTCCAGATTTTGAGCAGGATTCTTGCTGTGCCCTACATCAATTAAGTGTTTCGTTATTCCATATCAACCGTACAGCTTCCTGGAATGTCTTTAGTTGATTGATGACTTGTTAAGCAAAAGGCATTATTAATAAAAGTAAGATAAAATATTCAAAAGCTAATTTTTGGGTTAACACAAAAACACAATACGATATTTTTCATTTCCATTAAGAACCAATCACGTATATTATAGTTTAAAAATTAAATAAATAGCCACTTAACACCAATTGAAATAAAGTAATTAACAAAGGAAAACTAAATTTTTCATATTTTCTAACAATAAAATGTCTAAACTCCACTCGAACTCCAAAGCATTTACAGTTAACAGCTAGCAATATACCACGCGATTAGTAACTTCAAGTAACGGCTCACGAGTATTGTTTTATGACTTTGTTCGTAAGAACTTTCTTAGATGAATAGTAATGTAGTCAGTAGTCTGAAATTTCACTAACTTAATGTGTACGTTTTTTTTTTATTTTTGTGTTATTTTTTTTATACCACTAGGTCGACAAACATGCGTACGGCTCACCTGATGGTAAGAGATTACCGTAGCTTATAGACGCTTGCAACACCAGAAGCATCGCAAGCGCGTTACCAACCCAATCCCCAATCCCCCCAGGAGCTCTGGTCACCTTACTCACCAACAGGGACACAATACTGCTTGAAAACAGTATTATTTAGCTGTGATCTTCTGTAAGGTCGAGGTACTACCCCAGTTGGGCTGCTCCATGTTATAATAAATTTCCTGCTGTGCCCTACCTCAGTTGAATAGTTCGCACTGTCAAATAAAACTATTTACATATACAAAAATCAAGATTTCTAGAATAATCAAAAGTACCTAGTTTCAGTATTCGGAATTAAATTGCAGTATATTATTATAATGGAATAAGTTTTTTCGGATTTTATCGCGGTTTACTAGGTTTTTTAGATGCTGGACGATTCGAATACCTGCTATGACAATGGTTACTGTAAAGTATTCGAAATGTCGGGCATTCAAAAAACGAAAACGTCCAAAAATTTGTTTCATAGCAGTATATTTTCACTCAAAATCAAGTATCAGATAAGTGTGAGCCTCTTAAACATGAGGTAGTTTCGAAGGTACTATTGAAGTTACGTTCAAACAATTCAAAGCCCTTAAAGTTTCAATGAGTTCAAGATTGATTGCTCTGTCCATCTGAAACAGAACTATGCGCGCCATAAATCACGGAAATAAAAATTTTACGCAACAACTGGGGAGATAAGATGAGTGTTGTATTTAAATGTTTGCAGCTTATGAATTTATTGCTGGCAACCTTGCATAGCTATTTATCTTCATTTATAATATGAATAATAAAAACGAGCTAAGTTTGAAAAGATAACGTATACATTGTGTGCCATTTTTTATTTTTTTTAAATAAGATCTCTTTTCGACTTAATTCGACTCTATTTTTTATTTATTTTTAATTACCTCGGAACTTTTTACTGGGTCGATCGATATCGATAACTCTTTGTCTTGTAGGCCCATTTTGATCGATATCGGATGACTACTTTTTGAGTAATAATAAATAATAAATATCTTATAACATACACACACGATCGTCTGTTCCTACAGTAAGCAACTTAATATTTATGTTACGATTAACAGCCGACTGTTATAACTATTTTTGTTTGATAAATGTACATAGATATAATATATATATAAACATATAAATACAAATATTACACCCAGACTCAGGCGGGAATCGAACCCGCAACCCACAGTACAGAAAGCACACCACAAACGTGCAGTGCACAACGGGCTAGTCAATTTTTCATTTAATGTTGTATTACTTGTTGATACAATTGAAGTCGGTTTTTTCTTTTGCGTGTTAAAACAATTATTACACTTCCTATCGCGTTATGATCAAAGTTTAGCTGAAAGTAAACGCCTTATTAGCGACGAAGCTCCCTTTATATCTGTTTATTTTTACATTACGGTTTCCTTATATTTATGATATACTAGTCATGCCCTACAGTTTTACATGCAATAATTTGAGCAAAAAAATAACATATAGCCTTCCTCAATAATAAAACAATTTTTCGATTTGAATCAGCAGTTCCTGAGATTAGCGCGTTTCAACAAGCATACCTACCCGAGGTGGCTACTGAAAATCAGCGTGTGAAATTTAGGGATCTTACTATGGTCCCCGTATTTCCACAAGTGCTGAGTGGCCATCCTTTTTGTGACGGTGCACTGCTGTACAGGTGTAAATAACTTTGGTAGATGAATTTGTAGCTTTTTTTTTCTATTATTACTCTTTTCGCTTTATTTTTTATTTTAATTCTTTTTTTATTTGATAAAATTTTACTTTTCTTATTTTAAATCAAATATTTAAATTTTTAGTTACATTTTTACTTAATTTTGACTTTTTTTTTTCTTTTTACTTTTTTAATGTATTTGTGCTCTCATTGTGTTTGTTGTATGTCTGTAAGCAGTGTATGTGTCTCAAATAAATGTCTTTCTTTCTTTCTTTCTTTCTTTCATACTTTTCAGCTTTTTTTTTATTGCAATGGGCGGACTTGTGGCTAATTAGCCATTTCTTCCAGACACCCAAATAATATATAACCAGATAACCCCTTCATAATATTAGCATAGATCCGTTGATAATCAATTTTAATCGTTAAATATAGTTACGGAAACAGAGCTATGTAGTAAAGTAAGTACTATGTAGTAAGTAACATGTACTAAAACCGGCTAAAATAAGTTCACGCTTTATAGTAGAACAACGGTCATAGGTGTTGCAGGCGGGTCGCGGTATGTCTTATACCTTACGTTTCAGAATAAGGGAAACAAATCACTGAACATTTTATTATTCATTATAAGATACCGCGCACGTCATCACGCCGTGATAAACGATTGATAAATTATGTATATGTCCGAGAAGGCGAAAATTTAACGTGTCGCGAGTTAAAGGCGTTTTTATTTTATACAACTAGGTCGACAAACAAGTGTACGGCTCACCTGATGGTAAGCGAATACCATAACCCATAGACGCCTCCAACACCAGAATACCGACTCAACTCCTAGTCCCATCCAGGAGCTCTGTGATCACCATACTCACCACCGAAACACTACACTGCTTGAAAGCGCTATTATTTAGCTGTAATCTTTGCAAGGTCGAGGTACTTCCCCAGTCGGGCTGCTTCAGATTTTGAGTAGTATATTATCTATTGTGCTATTTCAGTTAATCTACATATATATGTAATTTATGTGATATATAAAAGCTATTATTGAATAAATTTGTATATACAAATACATTAAAACTTTTTTTTCTTTTTGCGTTATACCAATAAGAACTTATCCAAAAAAAAACCAGATAGAAATACCATTTACGATTTAATCGGCTCAAAAGAGGGAATTATGTTTTCATTCGGTATTTTTATACGTATATAAGCACTCAAATTAACGTTCACGCAAACATGTTAAGTTCCGCTTTCTCTCATCACTTGCACATAACCTGATTCCACACCCGCGGCCGACGGCACTTCGTCTTCGTTACCGTAATAACGCCTAGTAATGGACACCCGGCTTTATAGTGCAGCGGACATCGCCCCGTGTCATATCTGTAGTATAAATTGAGTGGAATTTTTTAAATTTGCCTAATGTGCTTTAAACTATTGTTGTGATTTTTTTTATATATATTTTTTTTTTGTTAAAAAAGTTCTTTTTTTTTTCATTCGAGTTTAATACGTCAATTATTAGCTTTGCACGCGACTTCGCGTGGAATTAAAAAAAAAAATTATTGTTCAGTTCGCAGAGTTACAAAATAAATAATTTTCTAAAATAATAGTAGCGTAAGTTACGCTTTATTACATTAGCTATCTACCAGTGAAAGTCCCGGCAAAATCGGCCCGCCGTTTTAGTGATTAGTCGGAACAAACAGACAGACAGAAAGAGAAAAATTGTAAAAAAATGTTATTTTTGTATCTGTACCGTGAATTCATTTAGTAAAAAGCTGTTATTTTAATATTACAAACAGACACTCCAATTTTATTTATTTGTATAGATTTGACTTGCCCGGTGGACCATGCTAAGAGACTTATTTGTCACTCTGTATTTCTAATTAGACTGCTGTCCTCCTTGGGTATACATAATATAGGTATGAATTAATCTAAAAAATATGTAGCTATGTATGTGTTATGTAACTATGTATCTACGCAAACGAATGCGGTTCTTTTATAATAATGCAATATCAATCTACGTACAGTCTGGAACGAGCATAAATATACACTCGCCGGTAAATAAACGGTACACGACTTGAATAAATAAACAAGAGATATCACCACAACTCACTATGCTCAGCAGGAATGGAAGACAGAGTGGTTTTTGATAATATTGTTGCGACTTTTAGGATATATGCCGGCCGGCCACGTTTATGTATGAATAGTCCACTACATACACTTTAATTAAGAGTACAAACATACTCCATATTTTAAACAGTCAGGTTTAATTTTCGGTTTCAACGGCCGCAATGGCAACGCGCGCCTTTAGATGACAGATGTAGTTGTTGGCCGCCGCGAGCGCTGCTTTCTTCGTGAGGCTCGACTGCGCATGCGCGCCGATGATTCAGGCGCTCTCATTGGTCAAATATACAATGGTGCATCATTTGAGACGACATTATAATATTAAATTGGTTGAATTATAAGCGCGCGGAAAGTTAAAAATTATAGAACATTTAACTTTGAAAACGGAACAATGTAAGTCGGCTTACCTGTAATACAAGTATTAAGTTGCTTGCCTTAGGAACAGACGACAGTGTCTGTATGTTTATGATAAAAAAAACAGTGTGTGTACTTGTACGCACGTAAGAAGTTATACTTCATTGGCTAGCTAACTTCACGTTGCTAACTTCTTCGTTGACTAGCTAACTTCAGGATGTCGGTTTTTCGTGACGGTGTACGCGCGCATCGTAAAAGTTTACTCTCATAATTTTTCTCCAACACGCCATAAGAAGTGTAACTTTAATAATACATGTGATTTGAAACTAAGTTAATGACTGTCCAAGCAGCAGATAGCAGAGACCATTATATCGACATCAATATGTTACGCAGCGACGCTGAACGCATTCTAAATATCTCCTGAGTGACGTGAAGGGATCTGAGACGTACGGCGCTGGACCGTTTGTCTTCGTTATGGAAAACCCCGGTAATTAAACGTGATGGGTGCTGTATCTCGTAAATCTTGAGTGAACCAAGTCCGTTATAATGAAGAACTTAAGACGGTTAGGAAATGTGTAAAAAAGATTGGTTTAATAATATATTAATACAAATAAATAAACAAACGCCTCCCACTCAACGGTCCCCACTAGGATTTTCTTCTGTGATATTGAAGATAATTTGGGGAAAAAAACTCAGAGGACTTTCTTATTTTTTTTTTGTTTTTGTGTGTATATGTATTCGCATAATTGTATTTACGCTATGAGTTAGGATATAGTATAATTGCTACCCGTGATTTAATACCGTTATGTTAATTGTAGCGATGATAATAGATTAAAAATTCGTTATGCTTAAAATTGTCAATTATAAATAATATATTTGTTTTATTATTAATTTAGGTCGGCAGCCAAACGCACGGCTCACCTGATTGTAAGTGATTAGCTTATTAATAGACGTCTGCAACACCAAAAGCATTGCAAGCGCGTTGCCGACCCTATCCCCAATCCCCCAGGAGCTGTGGTCACCTTACTCACAAACAGAAACACAACACTGCTTGAAAGCAGTGTTATTTACGCCTTTTATTACGCCTGGTAATTATTTACGAGCATTTGTTTTGTTGAATCCCACGACACAGGCATTGCCTAGTGTGGTAATCATTGTTCCTCCTATGTGATATGTATCTTTACAGTTAAATAAATTAATTTGATTTTGATTTGATTTTTTGATTTTTGTTTACCCTAGTACCTTAGTCGGGCTGCTCTATATTTTCAGTTAAACTATTACGTAACACAATGCATCTATTAGACCATCTCCACTTGCTCAGATTAACAGAACAGTAATTGTCTGATAACCTAAAGTTATCCGTACCGAGGTCGATGTTCGAATTTATCATTCGCAGTTCAATGAGTACACCGCTTGCTACATTTAACACACCTATATTTTGAATGGTTCCTAAATGAGGAAATTCATGAAGGGCTAATATTATTACTAAGTTAGTGAATAAGTTAGTAAATATCTTGGACAGTCATGTAAGACAGACTATGTAAGGTGTGTGACTCCTAACAGCGTTTCTTCAAATTAGGGGTTCTGTAAGTGATATAAATCACGTTTCGTGTAAAAAAAAACCTAGCTTTAACGTGATCTATCACACCTACAGAACCCCTCATTTGAAGGAACGCAGATAGCAATCGAACACTCTGTATATAATGAAGAATGATGAAGGGCTATTTATGTTATTTAGGTTTTAGATTAAAATCGATCGAGAACATATTTTTTTTTTTTTTTATGTCACTAGGTCGGCAAACAAGCGTACGGCTCACCTGATGGTAAGCGATTACCGTAGCTTATAGACGCCTGCAACACCAGAAGCATCGCAAGCGCGTTGCCGACCCAATCCCCAATCCCCCCAGGAGCTCTGGTCACCTTACTCACCAACAGGAACACAATACTGCTTGAAAACAGCATTATTTTGCTGTGATCTTCTGTAAGGTCGAGGTACTACCCCAGTCGGGCTGCTCCATATTTTGAGCAGGAAATTCCTACTGTGCCCTACCTCAGTTAAAGTTTTTGTTATAAGCATACAATATTACATTTAAAAATAAAATGTTATAAATATTTAGTGAGGAAAAAGACAATTACATCAAGATTAAATTGTTGTGCTAAAGTTAAATCTCTTATAAATATTTTATGCTAACATTTTTAATATGTAACAATATTAATATTACAATTTTTTCCCTTGTACGAGTCGAACGCAATATCAAATTCAAAATTAAAATAAAAAAAAAGTAAAACATTCTGTCTTCTGTAGCAATAAAACTTGATCCAAGATTTTTTGAAATCAACAATATATAGTCATCGATTGATTCAGCCTCTAACATCCCACTGCTGGGCGTGGGAATTTTTACACATATGGGAGAAGGTGAGAGGACCGTAGTTTAATTCATTTCGTCCAATACATTTGTTACATTCCTTTACTTTAGCTGTTCGAAATTTCAAGCATTCAGTTGACTTAAAATGATGATGAGGATGATGTTTTAAAAAAGTTTACGCACCCTTGACTCAGGGAGTAAGTTGGTGAATGCGTAACGAGAGCGTTACGAAAAGTGTGATCGGGCAAGGCAAACGGGTGATGAGAGGGGGATATCAAAGTTTAGTTAGTAAAGATAGAAAGAGAGAGAGAGTTACGTTTCGTAAGTTTTACTTCAGTCGTGTGGTCTAAAGCTCATTCATTTTTATTTATTTATTGAATCTTTCAAAATAACTAAAAACTATGCGAATGTTTTATCGTAACTTCATTGCATGTGTTTTATTGTATATATATATATATATATATACAATAAAAAAAGTAAAAAATACTTTAGCCGAAAATTCTTCACTGTAATATTTAGCATAATATAATTCTCTTCTGTAGGTATTATGCTAAAAAGGCGCTTAACTTTAGTTGAGACACTCGAGGCGATCTTTTATTTTGTGAAAGGCAAATGAAAATAAAATATAAGTCATTTTAACATAGATAAGTAAAATTACCATATTAATTCTATTTTTATAGCTCGTAAATTGAAATATTGTTTTCATAATTAAGTCAGATTAAAGGATTCAAACAGCTTCGTAATTTTTTCCCAGCGTAGTGACTATGGGCAAAACACATGAGTTCACGTTATTTTTGGCGTAAACTTGTGGAGGCCTATGTCCAGCAGTGGACTGTATAGGCTGTAATGATGATTCATATATTTATTACACTACAATAAAAAAAATCATATAAAACGTAAAAGAAAGAGTTGTTAAAATGTTAATTAGAAGTCTTTTTTCTCGTTTTTGTCACATTCTATACATATATAATGAAGTCATAATTTCTGCCTTTTTACGTCTTCTAATAGACGCGGCGAGCCAAAGCAGCTCACTGTTTACGACGTCATCAACCACGCTCGGCCTCCGCTCCGGGATCCCATTTACATGAAGACATTTTATTTCACAAACTTGAGATTTACATAAAAGTGTCTCATATAAAATTTTTATATTAAATTATAATTCTCGAATAAAACGGAAATTAAAAACGTTATTTAATACTAGATGAACCGAATTTTAATATGGAAATGTTAAATTTGATATAACTTTGGCATTTATGATATTAACTTTAAAATTTGGCGAACTGATGGCGCAATATCACCGTACCAACGTTATTGTTTGTTGATAATAATATATCTGGGTTGTGTTTATTTGAATTTCCAAATGTCCGTCACTTAATATTCTATTAGCGGAAAGTTCCATTATAGTACTGATGCATGACGATTGGGATTTTGGGATGAATTACCACTAGCAGAAAATGTACAATTTTATTTTTGTGTTACCCACACATTAGGAACTCTAAACATTTTTTTTGAATATCATATCAAAAATCAGGTCAGTCGGAGACGCGGGTTCGAATCCCGCTGGAGCGGTCAATTTTTGATATGATATTCAAAAAAATGACTAGCAGAAAATATTTGTATTAATAAGCATGGTTTTCGCTGAGTGTTGGTATTTTATTAGAGTAATTCCTAACTCTACTAATTGTCTAATTATATTTTCTCTCCATTCCTAAATCTAAGTCAGACTATTCTATCCACATAGATGAAAATACACTATCCCTGGAAATACGATTCAGCCTGTAACATCTCACTGTTGGGCGGAAGCATCTTTCTCCATGTAGGAGAAGGATTAGAGCTTTATCCACTACGCTATTTAACATTTAAATCAGAATACATCTTAATATATATAAATCTCGTGTCACAATGTTTGTCCTCAATGGACTCCTAAACTACTTAACCGATTTTAGTCAAATTTGCACACCGTGTGCAGTTTGATCCAACTTAAAAGATAGGCTAAATTTTATTTTGATATATTATGTTATTATTATATTTCAGAAAAAAATAAGGTGATACGAAGTTCGCCAGGTCAGCTAGTATGTGATATATAGTGCTAAATACTGCCGGTTGGCGGATATGTCCCCAGCTATAAGTGACGATCGCTATCAGTTATTTATGATAACAACCAGGATCCAACGGCTTAACGTGCTCTCCGAGGCATGGTGGGGAAACCTACAAGGAAAACATCCAAACAGGAAAGAAATACTTGTATAAATACACATATCCATCGCGAGCGAGAATCGAACGTGCAAACCATCATCATTCCAGCCTATTGCAGTTCACTGCTGGACATAGGCCTCCACAAATTCGCGCCATAAATGCATGAACTCATGTGTGTTGCCCATAGTCACCACGCTGGGCAGGCGGGTTTGTGACCGCAGGGCTGGCTTTGTCGCACCGAAGACGCTGCTGCCCGTCTTCGGCCTGTGTGTTTCAAAGCCAGCGATGAGATGGTTATCCCGCCATCGGTCGGCTTCATAAGTTCCAAGGTGGTAGTGGAACCTTGTTATCCCTTAGTCGCCTCTTACGACACCCACGGGAAGAGAGGGGGTGGCTATATTCTTTGGTGCTGTAGCCACACAGCAAACCATCAGTGTCAACTAAAAAAACAGTCAGAGTCAGAGTTATTTTAGGAATTGGAAATTGCTTCTTTGTAGTTACATACTTTTCTAATGGACTCCTTTTCTGACAGACTTTTGGATTATTTTTGAAGTAAAGCTTCTTTACGCATGCTTGATTGATGCAGGCCTATTGCTAAAGAACTTTTACTTCAGTCGTGTGGTCTAAGGCACACTCGCTTTTTCCTGACAAAAACAACAAGGAAATTAACCACGACTCTATGCAGCATTATATGGTTCATATGACAATGTTGTACAGTCGTACCATTATAAGGAAAAATTGAACGATTATTCTCGCGTGTCGCACCGCTGCGCTACGCATCGCTGTGCTTCTCGCTTATCAATCAATTCCATTATACCGTTTACATATTTAGTAGACAGTTCTGACGTTAGACGCCTATATTACGTAACTTAATGATTAAAACTAGTAAGTTATAGCGTGTACGTTTCTGTTAAATATATAAATTAATTTACTATACTTATCATGTTATCCCTATTAAGGTATGGCAGAAAATATATTGCATAAAACTGGAAAAAGTCCGCCAGCGGTAATAAAAATACTCATAAGTAGATGAAATAATTTTCTTCGCTATAATTTGAATAATGTGTATGTAATTAAATGAAATGATAGTATTAAGATAATTTATATACAATTAATAATACATAATAAATTAGGTATTCTAACTGAGGTAGGGCACAGCAGGAAATTTCCTGCTCAAATTATGTAGCAGCCCGGCTGGGGTAGTATCTCTACCTTACAGAAGATCACAGCTAAATAATACTGCTTTCAAGCGTTGTTGTGTTTCTGTTGGTGAGTAAGATGATTAGAGCTCCTGCTGTGGATTGGGGATAGAATCGCGCTTGCGATGCTTCTGGTGTTGTAGACGTCTATAAGCTACGGTAATCGCTTAAGTGTAGTTAATCGCTTTAAGTTGTATATTATATAAAAGGTATTTCGTAAGATTGGTGTAATATCACCACTAGTTCATTTTATTATAATTGTGTTTGCTCGCAAACGAAAAAAAAACCGACTTCAATTACATCGACGAGTAATACAACGTAGATCGACGAAAAAATAGTCAAGCAACTACGTGTTATCAAAGATTACTCAAAAAGTAGTTATCAGATCTCAATAAAATTTATATGTGACCACATAACAAACATCAGCTTTCGATTAAATTAAAAATTATTAAAATCGGTACACCCAGTAAAAAGTTATTGCGGATTTTGAAGAGTTTCCCTCGATTTCTCTGGGATCCCATCATCGGATACTGGTTTTCTTATAATGATATTATATATATATAAGAAATCGCTCCACCCAGTCAAAAGTTCTGATGTAATTACAGTCGAATTGAGAACCTCCTCCTTTTTTGGAAGTCGGTTAAAAATAGATAATATATTGAAAATTCTCATTAATATAAATTTAAAATAAATTAATATAAAATGTAATTATTTTAAGATTATTATTATTAACTTACATTATTATTTTAAAATTGGTTAAAATGTTAAAATGTAATTATTGTAAAGTTTGTAGATCACGGCCAAATTCTGTTAGTAGATATATATTTATCATTACGTTCTTGTGTAAGGTAGCCAGACCTCCTGGGTATAAACTGTATTGACTAGTCGTAGATTATCATAATTTATTTAAAAAAATCCTAAGAAAGTTTTGCGTCTTATAATAATAAATATGATTTATAAAAACATTACATAATTGATAAACTTTGTGAAAAAAGAAATGGGTACTTAGATATTTAGATAGAAGTGAATGTTATTAATAAGTCATCAGCTAACATTTGACAAGTTTAGGGACTATCGCCTTTGTTCTATTTTTCATTTATTACAATTGCCGACGGGTAAGGCTGGACATTAAATCACGTATTGGTGAGATAGTAATTTGCGTGGTTCGATTCCATATGACATTTTGATAATATAGATGTTTTTCGTGTATGTTTGCATTTAATAAAAAAATTTATCATACATATATGAGTTTTGTTGAGTGTTAGACGTTTCCCAGCCATTAATGTTTTTATTTATACAGAACTTAATGAGATTATCATTTTGAGATTCCCAATCTTTTGACTGCTTACTGTTTTTGCTGTTTGGTTACGACAGTAAGAATATAGCCACCCCTCTCTTCCCGTGGGTGTCGTAAGAGGCGACTGAAGGATAACACAGTTCCACTACTACCTTGGAACTTAAAAAGCCGGCCGAGTGTGGGATAACCATCCAACTGCTGGCCTTGAAATACACAGACCGAAGACGGGCAGCAGCGTCTTCGGTGCGACAAAGCCAACCCTGCGGTCACCAACCCGCCTGCCCAGCGTGATGACTATGGGCAACATACATGAGTTCACGCCATTTTCGGCGCAAACTTATGGAGGTCTATGTCCAACAGTGGACTGTATTAGGCTGAAGTGAATGTTTTGACATCTTTGCGGGCGCCATGTCCATAGACAAGAGATCAGGAATTATAAAATTAGAGTCGCTTTAAATCTTATGTATACTATCAATATAATTATTAAAATTTAAAATTACATACATATATATTTTAATACACATAAAAATGTTTAATGCACCAGGTATGCGCTTAAATAAATTAAGTAAAACGTTTGACTATCAAAGCGTGTGCCCAATTATCGGCTCGCTGGACGGTGTTGTGACTCGTCGCGCGGTATTCATGACTATACACTGCAAATATCCTATAGGTTAAACTATACATGCCTTTAACAGACTATGTGTTATTCTATGGATGTAAATAAACGACTAAATAATATCTAACATGTTAAATACACACTTATCACACAATCACAATCATACACTTATCCGCACATGACTAGCATTGGCCATACAAATTTTTGCCGTGGTCTGAATGTTTATGCGGTCCTTGTGAGTCTCCCACTGTGCCCTGGAGAGCACGTTAAGCCATCGGTCTCGGTTGTTATCATGTACACCTGAGCGATCGTGACTCATAATAGGGAATATATCCGCCAACCCGCATCGGAGCGGAGTGGTGGATTGAGCTCTGATCCTTCTCCTACATGGAGAAAGAGGCCTATGCCCAGCAGTGGAGTATTACAGGCTGAAGGAAAATAAACTACAAAAGTAATATATATGAAAAAATAATACCATACAAGTTAAATACACGTAATTTAAAGGTATCTAAGTGAAGGTAGCAGAGTATGCTAAACAAAGTATTTACATAATTTAAATTAGATCTGAAATGTTTATTCAGTATTCGTAACTAATATAATGTTTTAAACGTCCATATTATAACTGAAATGATTTTTTTCTTCAATTACTTAAAAGGTACAAATAGTTGAACATAGTGTTTTTAATACATAAGTTTATAGGCTATATATATGTCAGTACAATACAGTTAAAAATGTCGAGCAAACTAACACGTTTACTCTGAAGTTCTTGTTCACACAACAATATATATTTTTTAAATAAAAACTGTATGATATTCGCTACGCATCATTACCGTCTCATTAATAGGCGTTAAAACGGGTAAAGAACAAGATTAATGAGACGAAGGATCGCCGGCCCTTTGCGCTAACAGCCTGAAGTACCGTCATGTTGTGTTTGTTATACTTAAGGGCGATAGCTAGTACTGTATTCTATAGTACAATTTGTGATAATCAACTCTAAGGGTAAAAACGAACATTATTTTTAAATAAAAATTGTTTGTTTTTACCATAAAGTGTAAATGTAAAATTTCTTGTCACTTCTTTTAAAAGTTTGTTTTAAATACTGATTTTATGCGTTTGATTTTTTATTTCATTTTAATATCATCTTTTGTCTAGCAATATTGATGAAAAATCTTCAAAAAAATTTACACAGTTTTGTTATATTTGATTTTATGAATCACAAGCTATTTATATATCACAAGTCTATCATATCGTAGTTTTTATCTATTTATTATTGATTTTTCCTCTTTAACTTGTGCACACTTCTAACCGCTGCTACTGTATCGTGTCCAGTACCCAAAGGATATCTGGAAGAAATCGCTATTTAGCGATAAGATCGCCTTTTACATCTTGTATTGTATCTTTCTTAATATGTGTCTGTATTTCGGTGTACATTAAGAATAAAATAAATAAATAAATAAATATCTTATAACATACACACACGGTCGTCTGTTCTTATGATAAACAACTTAACAAACAACAGAACGCAGGGCCACTATACTGCGCCAACGAGCTAATCATCATAAATTATTATATTTATAAAAACGATTGTGTTTGCTTGCAAACGAAAAACAAACCGACTTCAATTACATCGATAAGTAATAAAACGTGGGTAGACGAAGAAACAGTCAAGTAAATTCGCGTTATTAAAGATTACTCGAAAAGTAATCATCAGGTTTCGATCAAATTTAAATGTCAGAATCATCAAAATTATTTATTAAGAATAAATAAATAAATAAATAAATAAATAAATAAATAAATAAGAATAAACTGCTACTGCCCTCTGGTGGATTGCTCACAACGTAATAGTAGATACCGATAGTCGTGATAGTCGGCACCGAAGTAGTTTTACTGGATCTGAGAAATGGTTTTGCGACAAAGTCTTGTCAATGTCTCATAAATGACAAGCATTAGCTTTCGAATTAAGTAAAGATCATCAAAAACGGTAAACCCAGTGAAAAGTTATGCGGTATAAATGTAAAGTAAGTCGACAATAAAATAGTCAAGTAAATACGCATTATTAAATATAACTCGAGAAGTACTGGTCAGATCTCGATGAAATTTAAATGGGACCACATGACACGCACCACCTATTCAAAAGTTCTGAGGTAACATACATAAAAAAAATACAATCGAATGGAGAACCTTCTTTGTTTCCATTAAAGTCGGTTAAAAATCTATTAATTTTGAGCTTATTTTAGTATCTTAGTAGAAGCGTTTGAACAAATTCTTTCAATTACACTATTTAAAAATATTGTTCAACCTTACTTTTCGATTTTATTAAGATAATGAGTATAATTAAATAGAGATTTAAAATAACACAAAAACTAAATAACTAAAACATCAATTGAATATAACCTAGGATAACCATCTCAAAAATAAATTACTACGTACAGAACTATAAACGTCCATCCATCCATTCCTTAAAAAAAAGTACGAAAACAAAACTCGCTCGGCCGTGATACGCATTAATCTTGGCGGTGACGACGGGATTACGGTCTACCGTTTTCCTGCTACGTGCACAGAGAACTGTGTGAATGATGTGCTGATACTGTCGGTAATACACATTTGACACGGTGACGGATGGTGTTTCGGGTAAATCTAATCGAGAGAGGGATGATATACTGGACATTAGGATAATTTCGTTATAGTAATTTTATTACACGGTATATCAATTCGTGTGTTCTGGCAGAATATTATCCAGAATATTATAATATAGTAAAAATATAATGTATTCTGAGTAAATAAATTCAAATTAATTTTCGGTTTGCTTGCGTAAACTGTTGATATTTTGAAAGTTATTTATGCCAGTGGGATTCTTATTCAAGAATTGTTGAATCACAATTTTTTCGTAAAGTTTATGGTTTTCCCATTTAACTAAACAGCTTAAAAAGTTAACTAAAGAAAGTTAAAAGTTAATTTTCGTAATAAAAAAGTATTCCTTTTTTATTTATTTCTTTCTTTACTTCTGTGACTAGATCTACTTACGTAAAAAAAAAAAACATCAAAATGTATTCATAGTTGGTGGTGCGATCGTGTTACAAGCGTAATCTATACTAATATTATAAAGACGGAGAGTTGGTTTGTTTGCTTGAACGCGCTATTCTCAAGAACTACTGGTCCGATTTGAAAAATTCTTTCAGGGTTAGATAGCCCATTTATCGAGAAAGGCTATAGGCTATATATCATCACGCTTAGGCTAATAAGAGCGGAGTCCACGTGGACGAAGTCACAGGCAGAAGCTAGTAAAAAACTATACAGTGAAATTAAAAATCTTCATCTTTTTGCAGTCAGTTAAAAATAAGATATTTATAAATGAAACTAGTTTTTTTTTTTTTATATTACGCTCAATTTGATAACATAAGTTTTATAACACAAACGAACACAGCCGATCGCAGACTGTAGAAAATGTTAAAGAATGTTCAATGATAAATCGAATCGAAGATTTCTCACCATTTCCGTGTAAAGATTACAGAGAATACGCGAGGAGTTACGAGAGATTAATCACCTCGTCTTCGAAGGATTAACATCTGATGTTTGTAAAGACAAGACAGATAATACACTAAATATTTTAAGTTCTCGTGATTAGAGTTTCATTGCTATTGTCTATATTATTTAATTTTAAACTAGCAACCCACTCCGGCTTCGCACGGGTGCAATGCTGATACTAAATATAAAGTTTAAATAAAATAAATATATTATATAATTTATGCGCAAAAAATGTTATATTATAATTTATTTACGACATTACATTAGAAACCTCTAAAACTATCAGTGTTTCTTTACTATATTATGCATGTATTATATATATCAATCTTTATCTGAAATCACTCTATTTACCGAATAAAACCACATCAAAATCCGTTGCATAGTTTTAAAGATCTAAGTATACAGACAGCGGGAAGCGACTTTGTTTTATGTAGTAATATGTGTCAATCATCTTTATCCACATTGATCTCGTAAAGAGACCAATATTTTGAAAACTTTTACCGGTAGAATGCGTTATCTTTACGAAATATACAGAAAAATTTAATGGCAGAAAAAGGAACAGTCTAAATCGGCAAAACAGTGGATGGAAAGCCAATAATATGTTTCTTCCCTTATTTCTAGGAACTGTTTGAACTTAAAGGGCAATCAAGCAAAAGCTCTGTTTTTCTTACAAATATAGTTCTCGAAACATTTCGTTGACAATGTAACAGCGAATCAATGTCACGCATACCAAGACTCAGACTGAACTGGCAACAAATATTTGTAAAGGTCGGACAAGGATTATTGTGAACTGGGCGTTTGTGTTCAACTTGTATGTGTTTG
Organism: Melitaea cinxia; assembly: GCF_905220565.1. Lineage (NCBI taxonomy): Eukaryota > Metazoa > Arthropoda > Insecta > Lepidoptera > Nymphalidae > Melitaea > Melitaea cinxia. The sequence continues at coordinate 20,393,482 of NC_059394.1, forward strand.
GTCATCAAAATGACTGATTCTATTTAATGAACTTTACGTAAAAAAATATATATATTATATTACTTATTTTGATGTACGTGAAAATGATAATAGCCAAATATAAGGAGCTACCATGTGGAAAATTCAAATGTGAGTGGATCCAAGGAAAGATAATGTTATTTTAGGAAGAATATACTTAAAGGTCGTGTGTTAGTTACTTAGAAATTTTCTTATAAAATCACCTTTATCATTTATAATATATTCTCTTGTGTATCTAGTCACTATATAACCTTCTGATTACCAAGCCACTAGCCACAACAATAATATTAAACCCTTACCTGAGTCCAGGAACATCAGACACCGGTACACCATCTTCAGTCAGCCAAGTTATGGTGGGTGAAGGAGTACCATGGGCAGCGCAGGATACACTGGCGCCCGTGCTGTTTGAAAACGACAGCCGCGGTGGAGGCTCCATGAGGAAAATCAGCTGACTGCTGGCGTGAGGAACTGGAATAAAAAGTTGTAATTAGCTGTGTGTATTACAATTTCTGTTCATATATTGTTGATTTAAAGTATTTTGACCATGATATGAACACGATTGATTATTGAATAATGAGATAGTCGAAAAAAATTGTTATTTTATGAATTAAAAATTTCGGAAAAACAAGATTTCCAAAAAACTAATTAAGTGATGTTTACAATCAATTGATCCCTTAGTTATCACCTTAAAACAGATTTTTTTTTTATGCTAATATTTAATCGTAATATAATATAATTACAAATTTGAACAATTTGATTTTATTGACTAATTCATACCTTTATTATTATTATTTTTTTTTTTTTTTTTTAATTTAAACGCAAATAACAATCAATAAACAAAAAATAATATAATTAAGCTAACAAACTGAAATTTAATACAAAGTAAACAACGTATTGTTTAAAAGAGATAATTCCAAGTAACAATAATTTCATATAAATAAAATAGTCAATAGGGTACGCGGCGTCAAAAAGGTATGTATGAACTAATACGACGCTCGTCGTTTCGACGTAGCACTCGTAGCGGCGTAGCGATCACTGTAGCATTGCAATAAAAAAGCGTAGCCGATATTGCGAGCCGCTTTTGAACAATAAAAGTCACTTTTGTTTTGGTTCATTGCGAACCTAGAATAGTTATTTATGGACTAGATACATCCGCGCGGTTTCATTTATATGCATCCTAAATGTTCTTGGGTTTGTTGCATGTTTTATAGCGTACAATCTTCTTTAATAACAAAAAAAGGTTACCCTTACAAGTATATTACCCTTAAGAGTAGTCAAACTACTTCAAAAAAGGTGAAGTTTTAGATTCGACTGTTTTTTTTTTTTTGTTGGTTAACGCATATAATTTTACTGAGTGTACTGATATTGATGATTCTTTTCAAATTGACTGCTCGTGCTTCTCGTGAGTTCCATTTAAATTTGGTTGAGATCTGACGAGGACTGTTTGAATTATCCTTAATGTGTATTGAATTGAATATTTAATATACAATACTACTTTTGTTATTAATGGTGTGCAATAAAGATTTATTTATTTTTATTTATTTATTTATTTATTTTCTTACATCTAATATTACAGCCATAACCCAATTCATTAGACACAGTAAAGGAGACACAGAAAAAAAAAGAATAAAAAAAAAACTTAAACTAAAATATAAAAAAGAATTAGCTGACATAAAAAATACTTTTCTTTTTAATTAATTAATTAATTAATTTATTTTTTTATATCCGTATTTACACAACATATTCAAGTAACAAAATAATACTAAAATCAAAAACAATGTAACATTAACCCGCCATCGGTGACGTATATGTCTGAGAGACCGGGCGTTTTAAAAAAATCGAATAACTTTTTCCCGCGTAATCGATTTTCGTCGTGATCTCGAGTAGCTGCCGCATTGCACGCGGCCCGTCACCAGTTCCCCCCGCGACATCGAAGCGGACGCACGTTCTGAAGTTTTGGCACCATCCCGGTGCGTGAGACCGGTGTCACCGATTATGTAAGTAAAACAGTCATAGTTGAATTTTTAATTGTTCATATTTTATCAGGACCATATACATTTTTTACTTACTATTTTAGTTTTGTTATTACTTGATTGTATTTCCCTATGATTAGTTAGTTTATTGGCATAATTTTATCGATATTTCACGAAAATACCATATTTCAAATTATAAAATTTATTTTAGCATGTCATTCGAAAATGAACAGCGTCGGCTCGAGTCTCTTCTACAAGAAGTACTCGATGAGGACGGGCCATCAACGCCATCAGACATCGCCATCAGACAAGTGCAAAAAATATTTGTGTCTTGAACATGTAGTGCCTTTCTGCAGAAGCTGTTTGACTGAAGAATAGTCATTTTTTATATATATATATTTTTTTTTTTTTTTGTTGGTATGATGCCACTTTTTTGTTTATTTTATGTAAGTTCCTAGTGTCCTAAAAGAGATAAGACTGAACTTATATAAAAAATATATTGATATTTGTGTTTTCTATGATCTAACAAAAGTTATGTTTAAAAAGTTAACAAATTTTCTTGTTTTAAGTGTCATTGTTTTAAAATAAATAAAAATATAATAAACGTACTGTGATTAACAAAATATCTTTGTTTTATTATCAAAGAACATATATACATAAATATAAAATAGATAGTAAAAAAAATATTTATATAAATCTTCCATTGTAAATCCCGGTGCATGAGACCGGCGTCACCAATGATGTAAGTAAAATTGACGTCACCGGTGGCGGGTTAATAAGTATAAAAACATTAAATTCATTTCTCATAACATATTATATACAATGTAACTTTTGCAAATTCACTCCACGAACAAGAAAAAAGGTCTAGTGTGTCAGACACCAAGTTCAGCGTTCTGATTGAACGAACAAGGGGGCCGTTGCGCACTAGTTTGATTATGCCGTGGGGTACTGCAAATAAGCTCGCTCGCCGCCTTTGCTGTAGATACCTATCGGGTAGGCTCAAACCTATCCACTGCAATAATTTTAAAAAGATTATTATACGATATTATTATATTTACGATTATTATTATTAATATTTATTTGACTACTTTCGTTATGCTATTACTCGACGAAAACCGAAATTGTTTTTTTTTTCATTTACGAACAATTATTTCCGAATAAGTCAACGTTTCAAAAGAGCCAATCCATTCGATTGAAATGGCATAAAACAAAAATATTGATTATAATACAAGAATATCAAATAATTCTATTTCGAAGACTATTTCAGAAAACGAAAACATTACAACAATTTCACACGTCGACGGGCGCGGAAATTGAGACGAATCGCTCAAAAGCGACGTAATCGATTACTTCAATTTGTTCGCAATAAGGCTGTAGTAAGCGCCAACCCTTCTACTCTATGGGAATTAGGATCATGCCCAGCAGTGTAACTCGAGGCCTTCTATAGTCCACTCATTGATAGTAATTATTTAACCCATTGCGAGCGTTGGAGCAACGGTCACAGCACTGGTTTGAGGCTGATGCGCTGGCGGTTGCAGGTTTGATCCCCGAACATGACAAACTTTTGTATTGACCATACAGATATTTGCCATGGTCTGGATGTTTGTGCAGTCCTTATGGGTGTCCCCACCGTACCTCGGAGAGCACGTTAAGCCGTTGGTCCCGGACGTTATCATGTACACCTGATAGCGATCGTTATTCACAGTAGGGAATATATCCGCTAACCCGCATTAGAGAAGCGCGGTGGATTAAGTTTTGATCCTTCTCCTACACAAGGGAAAGAGGCCTATGCCCAGCAGTGGGATATTACAGGCCGAAGCGTATTTGATCCATTGGGATAGTTGAGAGCGTTTCTGCTTTCTGTTACTTTTGGGTTCGAATATATCCGCTAACCTGCAATAGCAGTGTACTGGATTAAGTTCTGATCCGTCATCTACAAGAAAGAGCCCAATGCCCAACAGATGTTTCAAGCTAAATCAATCAAACAAATACAAAATGCATTCCTTATAAGAAGATATATGAATATTAGTCAACAGTTATCTAAAACACAGACACAAAGAAACCAAACTATTCTATGACTTTTTTTACAAAAAATAAAACAAAAGCCATTCAGTTATAATTAATTTAATTTACAATTCCATTTGTACAGAAGCAGCAATTGTCAATGAAAGTTATGTGTGAAGTCGGAACTAACTCGAGTTTAAGTTCCGAGTTACCGTCGCAGTTATCGTCATAACTTTCGCAATGTCGTTTCAGTCTACAGACTTTGAGCTTGTCGGACCGGACGGACACTTAAATTATTACGTTTATATTTATTTAACTGAAACTTCTTTAGAACCGTTGTGATCGGAAACTCGATGAAACGAAAATGCGTCACGATGAAAAAATAAATACATAACTGAGGTAGGGCACAGCAGAAATTTTCTGCTCAAAATATGGAGCAGCCCGACTGGGGTAGTACCTCGACCTTACAGAAGATCACAGCAAAATAATACTGTTTTGGAGCAGTATTGTGTGCCTGTTGGTGACGAAGGTGACCAGAGCTCCTGGGGGGACTGGGGATTGGGCCGGCAACGCGCTTGCGATGCTTCTGGTGTTGCAGGTGTCTATGAGCTACGGTAGTCGCTTACCATCAGGTGAGCCGTACGCTTGTTTGCCGACCTAGTGACATAAAAAAAAATGTATATGAGAGAACGAGATAGAATATATTACAGCACAAAATGCGAACGCGAGGCGTTTACGACCTTTTTTCACGAGACCGTGATTATCGTCGATAGAACAAATCGTAACGGCCTAACCTACGACTCTTCAGAAGTTTCACTCTAAAAATATTCAATACAAGTATTCGTTGCTGTTCTACGTGCTATTATCGGATATGCCTTCATCTTGCCTCAAAAGGTTAATGTCATCGGTTCCGATTCTGCTATCCTTGAGGGGGAGATTTTTTGCTTTTGAGACGCGTGGAGCTTTCTTTTTAATGGGGGGCTTTTTCCAGAACTACGAACTTTACATTGGAAGTATATCACTGCAACTATCCACTATCTATTGAAGATTTAAATCTTATTACATTCTTATATCTAGATGTACATTATATGAAATTCTACCATGAGACAGATGCATTGTATTGTCTGAATATATTGTACGTATCTCGTCACTTGCTGTGCTTGTGGCTACGGCACTAAAGAATTTAGCCACCCCCTCTCTTCCCGTGGGTGTCGTAAGAGGCGACTAAGGGATAACAAGGTTCCACAACCACCTTGGAACTTAAGAAGCCGACCGATGGCGGGATAACCATCCAACTGCTGGCTTTGAATACACAGGCCAAAGACGGGCAACAGCGTCTTCGGTGCGACAAAGCCAGTACTGCGGTCACCAACCCGCCTGCCCAGCGTGGTGACTATGGGCAAAACACATGAGTTCACGTTGTTTTTGGCGTAAACTTGTGGAGGCCTATGTCCAGCAGTGGACTGTATAGGCTGTAATGATGATGATAATGATGATCTCGTCACTTCACTGCGATATGAAAGGTGAAATGAACTATCTCGATGAGTCGGTTGCTTTTTTACCAGCCAAAATATTAATATTCAGCATAGAGCACAAGAACTTAACGTAAAGTGCCTCATTAAATTACACTAAAGTATATTTTTTATTATCTCCCTAAAGTCAACATCAACGAATTCTTGGCTCCGAAGAATTTAAGTAAACACGTAAAATAGTGTACCCGCCGGTACGGTCTTACCACTAATCCCAACGAGACATTATTAAAATTCCAGAAGGCTGCTTTGTCCTAAATTAATTGTTCCGTCCCGGTCCCACCCGTCCCGACCTGTCCCGGGGCCGACCGGTCCCGCTTTTGATGTCACCACCCCATAAACTAAGTTGAACCCTTCAAATGAAAGGGATTAAATCGTTTAATCGTTGTTATAATGTATTCAGAACGGTTCAGTTTATTATGTTAAGCAAAATTAACAATTATAAAACTACTCGTAATTGTTGAAAAGCAATGAGATACAAAAAAAAGTACCATTAGCATAACGTTTTACTGTTTTATATAAATTATAAAAAAAGAATAAAAATTTGAGATATTGAATTTTTTAATCGGATAGCCTATTACTTCACACACGGTGCAAGACATATGTTTCAACTCCTCACTTAAATCGCTATCAGCGTATAGAACAATTAAAACAGCATTTTTGGAGCCGATGGAACAAGGAGTACATCTCTGAGTTGCAACAACGAGTAAAATGGCAAAGATCAAAGGATGTCATCAATCTCGATACCCTAGTCGTTGTCAAGGAAGACAACTTACCACCGTTAAAATGGAGAATGGGTCCGAGTTGTAGCCCTTCATCATGGGACAAACAACATTGTCAGAGTTGCGGACATCAAGACTGCTACTGGAATAATACAAAGAGCAATCTCGAGAATTTGTCTATTGGAGGAATCCTGCTGAAAGACAAGTTTTCAATGGCCGGGGGCATGTTGAAGCGTCAGGCTCAAATTTGCTTAAAGACGCAATTGCTTTTATATTTGGCAAGGCGTCAACTGATCAACAGTGACGGTGAACAAAAATGTTTTGGTTATTATATCGCTAGCTCTGCTCAAAGTAAAATCTGTCTTTTATTTCAATTTCATTGGATTCCTGAATTTTTAAAACACCCTGCACGCACAAGAACAATTCAACCGTATATTTTTTATGTGTGTTCGCGGATATAATCGTCATTTATGAACCGATTTTGATAATTCTTTTTTTGTTGCAAAGAAGATATTTCAATAGTGGTACCATGATAAGGAAACAAGGATCTGATGATGGCGTCCTAGATAAATCAAGAGTAACCTTCGAAAATTGTAGTGGTGACTAGTGCTTTTGTTAAATTTTTTTCGTCTACTTGCGTTGTATTACTTGTTGATGTAATTGAAGTCGGTGCTAGCAAACACAATTATTATGTATCAAAAGTAGTAATAATTCAATGATAGCTTCTTTGCATACTGTCCCTCATCTTAAGTTTGTCTGAAAGAAATCTCAACTCAGTGGTAAACTGACATTAAACATTAATATTTATGTGTTCAGTTTCATACACTCACACATACAAACACACCCTAACTGAACACTAACACTTAGATTAAATGTTTATCATTAAAGTTTAAATTCTAATTATGTGTAAGCATCTAACAAAATGTAAACGAAGTTTACGGAAATATTTTTTATTTTATTTTTATAAATTAATTATTACTTATTGACGCAAACCCCTTCATTTAGGTGTGCCAAGAAGAATATCTATCTATCTATTTGTTATAAAGTTATTAATAATCTTTATATATAAAAATGTTTGTCTGTGTGTCCTTTATAGGATCGTAAACTATACATTTGATCACGTCATGATCTTCAGCAAAGTGTTGTGCATGAGCCCACGAAGGTTTCTGACTTGGTACGACCAAAAAAAAACCGAAAAAAAAAATTAGCAACGCGCGCAGGGTACAAGTTAGTAGTAAATAATATAAAAAAGATGTCATGCATAATATGTTACATATGATCTATGTTGTTCACGAGCAAAGTTTAAGCGGATAACTAATATGCAAATAATAATATATTGCGATTAACTCAACTTGTCCCAACATGAATTTCATAATTAGGTATATGAGAGCTTCGTCCGAAGAGATTACTAACCCACCCTCTCTAGTGCTACCCCTGTTGTACACCTACCCTCTAGTTGGCTGTCTCTAGCAGTTAATTGAGCGAAACTAAATATCTAATGATATTTGTTTATGTATAAAATGAAATAGTATATAATTTTATACATGTTAACTAGGTAGACAGAACAATCTCAATGAAAATTAAAAATCAACGCATGGCTTATATAGCTGTGTTTTTTTTGAAGATTCGATTCATGATTGAAAATTCGCGGGTTCGATCCCCGCATATGGCAAACATTTGTATTGACTATACAGATGTTTGCCGTGGTCTTGGTGTTTGTGCAGTCTTTGTGGGTCTCCCCACCGTGTCTCGGAGAGCACGTTAAACCGGTCGGGTTGTTATCATGTACACTTGATAGCGATCATTACTCATAGTAGGGAATATATCCGCCAACAGCATTGGAGCAGCGTGGTGGATTAGGCTCGATGCTTCAATTACGAGCTTAAATATAGAACAATACATTATGATAAATATTTCATATAAACATCATTCAATATAAACAGCAGTACGGCACGATAGTATTTTTAATTAAGGACATGGGTATCTAATAATAATGTTATTTAAACAAGTGTGTACTTATGTACGTATGTAAGAAGTTATACTTCAATAGTTAGCTAAGTTCACGTTACTAACTTTTTCTTCGTTGACTTGCTAACTTTATTGTCGGTTTTTTTTGTGGCGGTGTGTATTAAAATATATAATTATATATAACTAGCTGTGCCCGCGGCTTCGCCCGCGTAGAAATCAGTGCGTCACAAAGTTTTCCCGGCAAACTTCCAGTGAAACTATTATCGAAATCGGCTTAGCCGTTCCGTAAACCTTTCTCTCCATTGGTGAAATCGCATGAAAATCCGTTCAGTAGATTTTGAAGGAATCCATCACATATACTTTTGGGGACTTTGTTTTATAATACACTAACTGTCGCCTGCGACTACGTCCGCGTGGTTATGAAGATATGCATTACTATTAAGATGTTTAACGCAAATATTTTTTTTATTTCAGTCACTTGAAATGCTTATCAAACTGAGTAACTTTTTAAAAGGCACAATTTAGTATAATTTAATAGTTATTTTTATAAAACCTCTCTATACACCACATTTTTAGTTTTATTTTCAGGCTGTATATGTTTCATACAAACTATCAACCCTAATTAAACCCTCTTAGCGGTGAAATATCGCAAAATCCGTTCTTAGCGGACGTCAACTAACTATAATCTACCTCCCTGCCTCATCTTTGTCCATCCTGGATGGATGGACCATCCAGCGGTTATTAAGTTCTCGTGATGAGTGAGTCAGTGACCTTTCTCTTTTATATATATAGATTACGATGCATTATTTGGACACCTTCTCGCTATCTATAGAGCATACATTTTAAATTTCTTTTACTCCTAAAACATAGGACTTTCATACAAACTTCCAACCCCCGCGTTTTACCCCCTTAGGGGTCGAGTTTCGTAAAATCCGTTCTTAGCAGATATCGACGTCCTATAAGGAGCTTACCTGCCAAATTTCAAGTTTGTAAGTGTTATAGTTTCGGAGATTTCGTGATGAGTGAGTGACCTTTCGCTTTTATATATATTATAGATTATAGATATAAAGAAGTAAAATTTCAAAAAACGAAACTGTTTTGTGTCTAAGCCGCTTTTTACAAGCGTACGGCTCACCTGATGGTAAGCGATTACCGTAGCTTATAGACGCTTACAACACTAGAAACATCTCAAGCACGTTGCCGACTCAACCCCCATTCCGCCCAGGAGCTCTGGCCACCTTACTCACCATAGGAACACAACACTGCTCGAATGCAGTATTATTTAGCTGTGGTCTTCTGTAAGGTCGAGGTACTCAGGTCCAAGTCAGGCTTCTCCATATTTCAGGCAGGATGTTAAATGTTAAATGAACAAAATTTAAAATGAAAATAAATATATATTTATACATCAACACATCCTGTATTCCACGAGAAATACTCAAATAAACCTTTGCACAAAATCAAGCACCTGTATATCGTAAAAATTAATTGTATCCGAACGTATGAGCCCTTTCTTTTATGAGTGATACAGTTGAGCGCTTCCTAAGCTTTAGGAGCGGGAGTAATTTCATTTTATTAAGTCCTGAGCCATCATACGATATAAAGGCGACAATTCACTGGTAAATGGAGTATGAAACATCGTTTTCCATCTGTTTATTAGTATTTTATTTATTTAAATGTTATTATATATTTATCTAATGTCATTTTTTTAACTACATTATATAAAAATTTCACAATATTATCATCACTCACATCATCGTCATCACTTCAGCCTATGGCAGTTCACTGATGGACATAGGCCAAGTTCGCGCCAGACATCCCCGATTTCCGCAATCCTCATCCAGCCTACACCGGCAATCTTACGTAGATCGTCGGTCATACGGGTCTGAGGACATCCCACACTGCATTTGCCAAGACGCGGTCTCCACTCCAGGATCCGTCTACTCCAACGGCCATCGGTCCTGCGACACAGATGACCAGCCCACTGCCACTTTAACTTGCGAATTCTGTGGGCTATGTCGGTTACTTTCGTTCCCTTGCGGATAGCACAATATTCTACATATTTATAATTCAAAATTTTTACACATAGTATCATCTCATGAACTCATGTGTTTTGCCCATAGTCACCACGCTGGGCAGGCGGGTTGGTGATCGCAGGACTGGCTTTGTACAGGCAGCATCGAAGACGCTGCTACCCGTCTTCGGCCTGTGTAATCAAAGACAGTAGTTGGATGGTTATCCCGCCATCGGTCGGCTTTTTAAATTCCAAGGTGGTAGAGGAATTGTGCGTGTGTGTCCCTTAGTCGTCTCTTACGAAACCCACGAGAAGAGATAGTTGCAGGTATTGTGCCAAGAATACTGGCTGCATTTTCCGGTTGAATCGCTATACTGGGCAAAAATATAGCAGCTTTAGACACCAGTGGATGTGTGATCTCCATGAGACGAGGAGTTAAATCTTTAATAAAAATGGTTCATTCCATTTTACACACAAAATTTTTTTTCATAGGCTTGTTGGCACTAATGGCATTTACCATGTTTTGCGCTTCGGGATTGAGACCTTGAATCCTGCTCTGAATCTGGGTGTAATATTTACATGTACATACTATGCATGTAATGCTTCTGGTATTGCAGACGTCCATGTGCTACGACAACCGTTTCTATCAGGTCGTGTGCTTGTTTAACTTGGAGTATAAAGAAAATAAAAATTAAAAGTAACTTATTAACATCTGACCAAACAATCTATTAGCCATAGCTTATGTCGATAAAAACAGATCGTTTTCAAACAATTTAACACAATATATATCAAGTTCAAGTAAAAACATCATCGTAACTAAAAATAATTAAACAGTTTCAGAAAATGTCAAAGCGAATGCTGCTCTGTAGAGTGTTAGCTTGAAACCGAGCTGGATATTAAACTTTATCCGTGATATAGGTACCTTTAGCTGTAACATGGAACTTAATTAAGGCTTTTTGTATTTTATATTGTTTTTCAAAGTTACTATTTAGTGTAAATTGATTTTGATAACCGTAGTGAGTATGATCACGGGGTCATTAATCACGTGTGGTGCAGATTAGATATGAGCCTTTAATTATAGTACTAGTAGTTACTGGCATAATATTTTGTGTAATATTCAATTGATTTACTAAGAAACACAACGTACAAAATCAGATACAATATTTCTCACTGGAAATTATTGAATTTTTTTTTATAAATAAATAAATAAATATCTTATTTAACACACACACGCCGTCGTCCGTTCCTATGGTAAGCAACTTAATGCTTGTGTCATTGGTAACAGCCGACTGGTATAGCTAAATATTTTTTTTTTATATAAATATACATGAAAATAATGCATATATTCAGATATACAAATATTACACCAAGACTCAATAAACACAATAGAATACACAGGCCGAAGACGGGCAGCAGCGTCTTCAGTGCGAAAAAGCCAGTACTGCGGTCTCCACCCCGCCTGCCCAGCGTGGTGACTATGGGCAAAACACACGAGTTCACGTTATTTTTGGCGTAAACTTGTGGAGGCCTATGTCCAGCAGTGGACTGTATAGGTTGTAATGATGACACCCAGACTCAGGCGGGAATCGAACCCGCTACCCGCGGCACAAAAAGCAGGTCCACAAACTGCGCCAACGGACTAGCCTAGAAATGGTAAAAAAATTTTTTTCGAAACAATACATCTTTAGTTTAGACGTTTGAATACACAAACTTTTCAGTGTGATTATAAATCAATCTACCGACAAAATCGACCTAAAATCAAACATAATTAATCATCATTTATGAGACTATCAACTTAAATATATTTAACGCAATATTTTTCTTAAAAAAAATACAAAGAACAATTAATATTTCCATAAATTCATTTCAACGTTTACCCAACCGTCATTGTTTTCGAACCGTAACCGGGTCATTGGGAACGAACTGAGAAAACCGTAACGCTATTGAAACTGACAAACTTTATTAATAACAAAGTAGCGGCTCAACCCTTTTACTCCGAAACGGTAACGAAGCCTTCGCCTTATTGTGATTCGAGTCATAAGTTTAACGCGATTTATGAAACACTAGCGACCTCTGTCCGTATATATTTTTAACCGACTTCCAAAAAAGGAGGAGGTTCTCAATTCGACTCTTTATGAATGTGACTTCAGAACTTTTGACTGGGTGGACCGATTTCGACATTTTTATAATGAAAGGTGGTGTGTGTCATTTGGTCTTAATTAAATTTATTTGAGATCTAACAACTACTTTTCGAGTTATATCTAATAATGTGTTTTTTAACCGACTTCCAAAAAAGGAGGAGGTTCTCAATTCGACTGTATTTTTTTATGTATGTTAGTTACATCAGAACTTTTGACCGTGTGGACCGATTTCGACAAATTTTTTTTTATCGAAAGGTGGTGTGTGTCAATTGGTCCCATTTAAATTTATTTGAGATCTAACAACTACTTTTCGAGTTATATCTAATAATGCGTTTTTACTTTACGCTTTTTTCGTCGACCTACGTTGTATTATACCACATAACTTTTTACTGGATGTACCGATTTTGATGATTCTTTTTTTGTTGGAAAGGAGATATCCCTAGTTTGGTACCATGATAAGGAAACTAGGATCTGATGATGGGATCCCAGAGAAATCTAGGAAAACTCTCTAAAATCCGCAATAACTTTTTACTGGGTGTACCGATTTTGATAATTTTTAATTTAATCGAAAGCTGATGTTTATCATGTGGTCACATTTAAATTTTATCGAGATCTGATAACTACTTTTGGAGCAATCTTTGATAAAGCGTAGTTACTTGACTATTTTTTCGTCGATCTACGTTGTATTACTTGTTGATGTAATTGAAGTCGGTTTTTTTTTCGTTTGCGAGCAAACAATTATACACGATAAGTAATCACTAACATATAATATACAACCTTCTACAAGACACGCTGCATCCTATAGTATAAGTATTGATTCAGTAGTTTTTACACTATAACCAAACAAAAAAAAAACGGCTCTTCCTTTATTAGTATATATTTCGATACTTACGAAATTATAGGATTTTTGAAGGCTAAATCGTTGTGATTTGAAAATCAATGAAACGAAAATGTGTCACAAAAACAACACACATAAATGTCTAGGAGAAAACGAAATAGAATATACTACAAAGCATTTCAGATTCTCGTTGAAAAAAGCTCTCGTAAACTACTTTTTAGAAGTTAAACTTCTGGCGTGTGTGAACTTCACACACCCACTTATTTATATGAAAGTACTAGCTGACTCGATTTATATTAAACTATTAGCTGACTCGCTAAACGTTGTCTTGCCGCTAAACGCTATTTAAAAATAGGGGTTGGTGGTATAAGGATGAAAATTTAGGGTTGTATGTATTTTTCAACGCCAAATTATAACAAAATAAAAAATAAATAACTTATCTAAAAATTAAAAAATAAATTAGGGGTGAACTACCCTTAACATTTAGGGGGATGAAAAATACATGTTGTTCGATTGTCAGACCTACCCAATATGCACACTAAATTTCATGTGAATCGGTCAAGCCGTTTTGGAGGAGTTTAACTACAAACACCGCGACACGAGAATTTTATATATATTAGATATTATATTTTATATATTATATTATTATATATTATATTTTATTTATTTATTTGTTTTTATTTATTTATTTGTTGCGGCAACAAGAAATACACTAATACAATGTTAAGAGGCAAGCTCAGTTATTCGGCCAAGTGTATCCTCAATTACAGGCGCAAACTGCATGCACTTGAGCGAACAATTTATTATGATATTATAATATTTAAAAGTTAAGACAGTAATAAATTAACAAAACAAAAACGAGACACAATTTTCAAAAAACAATTACTAACAATAATTACAATGCATCATCTGGTCTGAAATTAATAATAAATAATAATAATAGCAAATTTCCGATTAATATAAAAGTAGTTATAGTTCAGTATATTTTTTTTATAATTACTGTATTTCTTCCGTATACCAATAATATCTAAATTGGATTTTGATGACAACTTTATGAAGTTCTTTTTTATCTAGAGATGGCAATAAGTTTAAGCATTAAAATTAACAGTCTTTCAAAATTATTTTTATTATTCGAACGTTGAAAAAAACTATAGATATATCATATGTTTTAGTAATTGAAGTCTATATATACAGATAGTATACAGTAATACGTATATAGGCCGTGAGTGTGAATTTAACGTATATATTAAATAAAATTAAATAATTTACGATAATCGCACAGTCACTTCACAATCGATTGCTTTCTGTCAATTATGTCCGTAATACGAAAGACATCGATCATTTACAGCTCACTAGTCATCAAACACATTTCAAGCGAAAAATAAAAATAATTTAGTACTGAGAAATATTATTTACTGCAAGTTGTGTAGTATATTGACTAGCCCGTTGGCGCAGTTTGTAGTGAGCCTGCTTTTCGCTCCGCGGGTTCGATTCCTACCCCGAGTCTGGGTGTAATATAAATATTTATTTACATATTTATATATGTATTATTTATAAGTATGTTTGTCGGAAAAAAATATGTAGCTATACCAGTCGGCTGTTACCTACAACACAAACATTAAGTTGCTTACTTTAGGAACAGACGACCGTGTGTGTGTTGTGTAGATATTTATTATTATTATTATTTATATCAGTTAGGAAAGCAATCGATCACACCACGGAGTTAAGAATCATTTATGCACAAGGGCTTCTGGCTGAATAATTTGTATAATTAATAGTCAATACCCCCTTGTGTCTCCCATCATTAGCTCCCTCTGTCTCCCTTTTATTTCTTTGCCGTACCGATGCTGACAGTATGGCCATCAATGAGCATCAGTTCCACGATTGTCGAGTGCTTTTCTTTGATATACTTTTCTCTGATTTCAAAATAGCTTATATAAATAAACATACACCTTACATTTAACGGGCGCCAGTAGAGATCGCATTAGCCTTCAATTGAAGAAGGACTCAACAGGAAATATTCTGCTCAAAATCTGGAGCAGCCCAACTGGGGAAGCACCTCAACCTTACAGAAGATCACAGCTAAAGAATACTGTATTCAAGCAGTGTTGTGTTCCTGTCGTGAGTAAAGTGACCAGAGCTCCTGGGGGGGGGGGGGGGGAGTCGGGTCGGCAGCATGCTTGCGATGCTTCTGGTATTGTAAGCATCTATAAACTAAGACAATCGCTTAGCAACACGGGAGTCGTACTCTTGTTTAGTGTTCTAGTTATATAAAAAAAAGAAAATGATATAAGTATCTCATTCATACCACTCGCATAAATATTTGATGCGCAACGCGTACCGTAGGCGTAAATTGAAACCTTGGCTCACGCACCCGAGCACACAAAGGAGTTATGGACCAATTATGGACAATGGCTTTCGGCGGAATAAATTTTTCCATTGATAGCTATAATATTCTTATATTGTCTTAAACATTTATTTTACCTATAAAAGTATAATATATTAGTCGTTTCGTGCTCGTGCACGGAACGAAACTAATCTAATATAGCCATTGTTGAATATGGGTCTGAAACACGAGATGTTTGAAATTCTTTGAAATAAAATGTTAAAGTTTATTTAATTTTTTTTTTTATTTTTATATATTAGTAAAAATATTGTGACATCATAATATTTACATGAAATTACATTTCTAGTAATATACTATAAATTCCAGTAGTGCCTACGATTTTACTTAGGTTATTTAACCGATTTCAAAAAAGAGGTTACTCTATTCCACCCTAATATTACATTATGGATATATATATAATGTATGTTCGGGGATAACTTTGTCGTTTATGAACCAATTTTGATAATTATATTTTGTTGGAAAGAAGATAGTGTTGTACCATAATAATAAAAGCAGGATCTAATGATGAAATCCCAGAGAAATAGCGGGAAACCCTCGAAAATCGTAGTGACGACTAGTGCGTTTGTTAATTTTTTTCGTCTACTTACGTTGTTATTACTTGTCAATGTAATTGAAGCCGGATTTTTTCGTTTGCGAGCGAACACAATCATCTTCTATACTAAATTTCAATTATTTGTACCTATCTGATGGTTCACATTTCATAGAATCACTTATTCCGTTTCTCAGTATTATAGTTTGTTAATTACGAAATAAATATTCCTTAAAAGTAAAATTAGTTTCATTTTTAATAATATAAATATCGAAAACAAAATTGAAGATCTAATTGTATTTTTAGAAAATCTGAAAATACAAATCATAATTAACTTAATGTATTTTTCTCAGAAACGTTTGTATTTTAAAACGAAGCAAGGAATGCTCCTTCAAAGCCGTCGAGCTTTCTTATTTTTACTCGAGCATTCTTGAAGTCATTAGAGCCGCTGAGAGCTTTTAAGCTGCGGAGCCTGTCACTCCTATGACTTGAGCTTTCAGTAACTTTAACTGGATTTCAGTCGCGAACTTCTGTCGGACAAGAACTTATTCTAACTTGTTACAAACCGTTGTTACTTCCTGTTAAAATTATGTTGTTAAATGAAGACCGCTTGACTAAAAATTGTTGGTTTAAAAGGATACTTTAGCTCATTGCAATTAGTCTGGTATTTTTTTCATATTGGACAAAAGTGTCTAGACTGTACTATATTATAAAGGTGAAGAGCTTGTTTGTTTGTTTGTTTGAATGTTTTCATCTCTATTTGATTGTCTGTTTACCAAAAGAGGTTATATATGCTGTAAACTATTTAGTACGTTTTTGAAGTCAAACTTCTTTAGGCGTATGAGGGTAATTTTTTTAGAGATGAAACGTTTTTGTCGATGGCGCTGGAACGGAAATTGAAAGCTTTAGATTTGCATAAATATAAACGAGACTTAAAAAGTAGTTTGCCGAAGAAGTTTCACTTCTAATATATACTTTGTACGCACGTATTTTTTTTTTTTAAATTTTCTCCTTTAGATAAATGTTTAAGGAATGAGTTAGACTTTATTTGTAGTCTAGTAATAATAGAAGGTTGTAACACCGACGTCAATAAGTGAGCGGTGGTAACGTCGGCTGTAAATCGGTTTATTCATTAAAGATATGTTTCCACTGAAACGGTAAAGAATTTCCCGCGAACTATTTACGATTTTCGCAGTCATAACTTTTGTTTCTATTAACTTCGTAAACAGGATGAAAGTTTCAGTTTTTCAGTAAACTTACCTCAAGTAATGTAATTGAAAACTTGATTGACTTCAAAAAAGGACGAGGTCTTAATTGGACTGTAATTTGTTGTTTTTATATAACCTCATAACTTTTTACAGGGTGAGTGAAACTCGCCTAAACATTAGAAAATAAAATATATCATTAAATTAGATATTCGATTTGTAAAATTGTCAAATTAAAAGCGATCCGTATTAATTTATCTCTTAAATACAACTTATAAGAGGTTACAAAATGATACCAGTAACATTTTAATGTACACGAGTTCAATGATTCACAGGGCCTGTCTTACCGGTTTTGGATACGAGTTATCCTGTAAATAAGTTACGATTAAACTTTAACAGCAGAAGGTAGATTAGGCCACTAGGTCCCTTTTATATATTTATTTATTTAATTTCATTTGGACAAACAGTAGTTGCTACATTACAATTTTCACATAAAAACTATAGGTGCTACAATTGAGCTTAAATGCGAAACATTTAAAGTTGTCACAACATGCACAAAAAGAGGTGTAACACTAGTATTATTGAAATATTATATCTATAAATTGAAATACAGATGAGTATAATTAAAAATAGATGTGGTAAGTTAAAAACAAACAACAAACACAAAAATCATTTATAAGTAATTAATCCCTCAGCAAATCCAAAACAACTTTTTTGAAGGCGGGTAATTTATCATTAAAAACATCAAAAAAAAAACACCACTATAAATAATATGGACGATTTTATTTTTGTGTTACCCACACATTAGGAATTACCACTATAAATAAGTTAATATAATATATTTTTCGCCTCTATTAACAAGTTTTACTTATTTGCGTATATAAATCTCATAAATACAGTAAAATTCAATATTGAAAAATAATAATACACAAAAATAGTGTGCTTTGAATCACATGACTGAAATAAAACATTTTTTGCTCCATCTAACTCTTATCCCCCTTTCAACTTCCGTTCGACTCACCTGATCACACTTTTTGTAACGCTGTCGTCAAGCATTCATCAGCTTACTCTCCAAATCAAGCGTGCGTATAGAAGTTTTACAAAAAAAAAATCTGTTAGATATCGTTATCCGTAGAATAGCGTTATCAACAACCAGTGAAACAGGGCCAGAGTCGTTACAGTTTAATGACGACGTGACACTGTAGGAACGTTTAAATATATCGCCTTTTTATGGACACTCGATCCTTTTATTTTATGATTTTGGGAAACGAGCGCTTGTATCGTTTAGCGACTGTATTATATGTGAGATAACCAAGAAACCCTTACCGCGAATATTTCAGATGGTCTGTTTGTATGACCGTATGTGATCAATGTGAAGGTTAACTTACGGTCCTTATCGGTTTCTGGTTTACCAGTATTGCTGGTAGGGCTTCTAGCCTACCTCAAATGAACTAGTAGAAGTTATATGTGAAGTATGAAAAATCTATGTGTACGTATCTACGTGTGGCTACGGCACTATAGAATTTAGCCACCCCCTCTCATCCCGTGGGTGTCGTAAGACTCGACTAAGAGATAACACAGTTCCACTACCACCTTGGAACTTAAAAAGCCGACCGATGGCGGGATAACCATCCAACAGCTGGCTTTGAAATACACAGGCCGAAGACGGGCAGCAGCGTCTCCGGTGCGACATAGCCAGTACTGCGGTCACCAACCCGCCTGCCCAGCGTGGTGACTATGGGCAAAACACACAAGTTCACGTTATTTTTGGCGTAAACTTGTGTATGTCCAGCAGTGGACTGTATAGGCTGTAATGATGATGATGATGAAAAATCTAGATGTTATAGTACTTAGAAGGAAGAAGAGCTGTCAATCAGGGCTACAACCGCTCTGGTGTGCTTGGTGGGTGGTGTGTGTGGTGCTTGTAGGCGCCTAGAACATTGACTGTTTGCGGGTTTGATTCCCGCTTGGGATGGATGTTTGTATTAGTACGAATAGTTCAGGTTTAGCTGTCTGTCATTGTGGGTCTCCCGACAGTAACGTTGAGCTGTCGGTTCCAGTTGTTATAATAATCTATAATTGTTAATGATCGTTACTCATAGTAGCGAATTCCTTCAACTTGCAGTGGAGCAGCGTGGTGGATCTTTGTTTTATAAGAATGGGGGCATACGATCAGACGGAGCCATCTGATGTTAAACGGCTACCGTCGTCCATGGACATCTACAACACAAGAAGAGTTGCAGGCGCGTTGCCGGCCTTTAGGAAAAAGATGCCTATACACTCGACTCTTGAAAACCCCCAAATTATAGCGCTCAGGGAAAACCTCAAGAGGAAGGTCATTCCACAGCTTGCACGTACGCGGAAAGAATGCGCGTGAAGCTCGCACATTGGTCGCAAACAATGCACCCAAATGGTGTGGATGGAACTTAGTCCTTCGGCGAAGGCTACGATGGTAAAATCGTGACGACGGCACCATATCAAATAGTTCGTCAGAACACTCACCGTTGTACAGACGGTAAAAAACACACAGAGAGCCAACGTCTCTCCTTATGCTTAAAGGAGGTCCGTGAGTTTGGGATCGTCGATCCCAATGCGATCGGCAATGCGAATTGCCCGGCGTCGGATGGAGTCAAATGGGTTGAGTTGGTATTGAGGGGCACCTGCCCAAAGGTGCGAGCAATCTTCTGCATGGAGAAAGAGGCCTATGCCCAGTAGTGGGATGTTATAAGCTGAATTGTGATCTATTTCTTATACACATTCTAAGGAAAGAAAAGCAATCTCGCAGTTCCTTGGCAAAAAAAATCAACGGACATTGATCATCTAAATAATTGGTTCAGGTTTTAAAATATGTGTCATGTTAAAAAAATAAAAAAAGGCATGTGAATGAATTTTCAATTAAAAAATAGTTGTTTGATCGCAAACGAAAAAAAACGGATTTCAGTTACAACGGCCAGTGATACAACATATGTAGACGAAATAATAGTCAAGTAAATACGCATTATCAGAGATAACTCAATAAGGACTTGTTAGATCTCAATCAAATTTAAATGGGACTACAAAAGATAAACAAGCGTATATCCAGTGATAAGTTCTAAGGTAACATAAAAAAGTAAACTCGAAATGAGAACCTACTCCTTTTTTGGAAGTCGGTCAAAAAATCATCGAAATCGATCTACTCAGCAAAAAGTTTTGACGTAACATACGTAAAAAAGTTAGTATTTTCGCGCTAATTCAGGTTCACATTAATCTTTTAACCAATTCCCAAAAAGGGAGGATATCAATTCGATTGTATTTTTATAATTATACGTTTAAGTAACTAATAATGGAGGACGAAGAATTTCTAACGAGTCGTTTATCTCTTGAGATAGAGCATGATGTCAGCTCCGGTAAAAGAATTATCAGCCATTCAGTCGTGTGACATTTGACGTCAACCTGTACTGACGTTCAAAAAGATATCGAGGTTCGTTTGTTTCGTTTGTTTTCACTTTCGTACAAAAATCCTAGCCACAGCAAAAGTCGTAACGTAGCGACTGACTGTCACCAAATGAATATTTGAACCAATTCAACACACTATCGAAATAACGATTCAAAAAAAAAACAGAATAATAAATTTATCTTTAATATACGAGTTTAAAAAACCGTTCATTTTTATTTATTTAATAAAATATTAAATAACGCAGTTTGCAAAATTTCGTTATGGGCATATTTTTTAAAAGCATTTTAAAATTCAATAGTTTATTTATTTCCATTTTAAACTATATTATGTTTATTTTAAACACGTGTCTGTGTGTTCTGTACACATTCAAACTCAACACACACATATAAAAGCTACGTGTCCAAAATCAATATAACTATGACACGTGTGTGTTACGTTCACATTTATATACGACCAACCAACACATATAAATCAAAAACATCTTTAAAAAAGGAATTAAAAGCTATCTTATGTATGTTACCTTAGAACTTTTTACTGGATGGACCGATTTCAAATGATTTTTTATTTTATCGAAAATTAGTGCGTGTCGTGTGGTCCTAATTCAATTTAATTAAAATCTGACTATTATGTGGTGTCATGGGACACCAGGTAGGAACGAAGTTCCTTCGGATAGTATAGAAGCGACACAATTTGAATAAAAAATGTTGAATTTTATACATATTTTCTAGTTCTTGATTTTTTTAATTAAAAAAAAAACATATGGCTTTATTTATTTTTGTCTCCTAATTTAAAAAAAAAGTTTTCTAGTAATATTTTAGTTTTAAAATATTACTAGAAAACTTTAGAAAACAAAAAACGTCATACACAGTCGTGTGACTGATATTACTTCACTTCCCTTATATATTTTTCTTACGGTTTTAGTATCACATTTTTTTCAGTTCGCTCGCCCAGCCAAATGTCAAGCCTGCCGTAAGGAGCTTCGTTCCAATTATTACTTTTTGAATTATCACTAATAATGATCTATGATCGATGTTATATTAGACCTCATAACTTTTTATTGGGTGTACCGATTTCGATGATTCTTTTTTTAGTTGAAAGGTGGTATTTATCGTGTGGTAGCCTTTAAATTTTATCGAGATTTGATAACTACTTCTGAGTAATCTTTGATAGCGTGTATTCACTTGACTTTTTTTTTGTCTACCTACGTTGTATTACTCGTCGATGTAATTGAAGTCAGTTTTTTTTGCGTTTGCAAGCAAACACATTTATTCTATAACAAACAGTAACAGAATAATTTATTTTAATACAATGAAACAAGAAATAAACAAAAGCGTTAAGAAATGAAGGCGACAAACACTTGTATTACCTCAGATGAAGCACAAAGAGAGACAAGGGAACAATGCGATTGTTTGACAAATTGTCGAGATATGAGCAAGCTCGGTGTTTAATTAGAAGATGCTCATTACATCGTGGAGGCGTAATTAATTATAATTAGTTATTAAGTTGATAATTAAAATGAAGCGTGTAATATATTTTGGAATAATTTTATCTACGGGTAGCTCCGCGGTTTTACTTGTGTTAATTTGAGGAAAACACGTGGCGCGAACTTGCGTAGGTCTATATCCAGCAAGGGATTGCAAGAGGCCTCCATAATTTCAGCCTATCACAGGTCCAGAGTTTTACCCATAGTCACCACGCTAAGCAGGCGGGTTGGTGACCGCAGGGCTGGCTTTGTCGCACCGAAGAAGCTGCTGCCCGTCTTCAGCCTGTGTATTTCAATGCCAGCTGTTAGATAGCTATCTCGCCATCGGCTTTATAAGTTCCGAGGTGGTAGTGGAACCCTTAGTCGCCTCTTACGATACCCACAGGAAGAGAGGGGGTGGCTATATTATTTACTGCCGTAGCCACACAGCGTAATAGATAATATATAGCCTATAGTCCTTCTCATTAAAAAGACTATCAAACACAAAAAAAGTTCAAATCAGTACTGACTGAGATTGGCGCGTTGACACAAATTTTTTTGTTCAGTTTCATTCTATTAATATAGATGTTATTTATTTATTTTTATTTTATTCAAGTACACTACATTTGCATAGAGTATACAGTATTTGCTAGTGGGACCCAAACTAAGCTACGCTTGTATCTTTGGTCGCCATAATAGATACAGGTTAGCACGGAAGCAGACGCATGAAGGATACATATTGGTGAATAAGTGGATTAAACATGCATAAAAGTAAAACTAAACGAAATGAATATAAATATCTTAAAGGTAACCAAATATATCAGAACATAGTGATAACATTTATCCCAACACTACGGCACAATCCCAGACGTCAAACATTTAGTCTCGGACTAATCCAGGCCTAAAAGAAAATTAGTCATTTCGGTTTTAGCTGTGAACATGGTGCAGTCCCTGAAGGAGCATTTGGATGACACGTTATTGTATATGAATTTAACTGAGGTAGGGCACAGCAGGAATTTCCTGCTCAAAATATAGAGCAGCCCGACTGGGGTAGTACCTCGACCTTACAGAAGATCACAGCAAAATAATACTGTTTTCATGCAGTATTGTGTTCCTGTTGGTGAGTAAGGTGACCAGAGCTCCTGGGGGGATTGGGGATTGGGTAGGCAACGCGCTTGCGATGCTTTTGGTGTTGCAGGTGTCTATAAACTACGGTAATCGCTTACCATCAGGTGAGCCGTACGCTTGTTTGCCGACCTAGTGACATAAAAAAAAATGAATGGATGACTGTAAGAAGGAAATATTTTTACAAATGAAGTTTTGAAGTTAAACGAGAGTATTTACAAGAAAACATTCTTAAATATACCCTAGCAAAGAGAGGAGTTCGTTTATTTGCTGGAATAATAATTATACCTTAGGGTATTGTGCATCATACCCAACTGCACGAAATCGTTCCTAATGAAGCATCTCCGGTTGAATACAAATTACACTACCGGAAACCGGATAGAAGAAAATTGGCCAGGTACACCGGATATTTAAAAGAAACTGAATAGCTTTTTAAATCTAGTTGTTAGGTTAATAATAGTGCCTTTTGGTATTAACGCGTAAACTTTGTTCATTAATATGAGCAAAATATTGCAAAAGGCAATATCACAACGTTGCCATAAAATAAAAATTACCAATAATTATTGACTTAGACGAAGCATGACGCGCTCTAGTGCTATTTTTAACCCTCTGCCACTTTATTTACCACACGAATACAATGCTGCTTGAAAGCAGTATTATTTAGCTGTGATCTCCTCTAAGATCGAGGTACTACCTCAGTCAAGTTGCTCCAGATTATAAGCAGGAAATTTCCCCCTGTGCCCTACCTCGGTTAAGTTAATTTCTTCTTCTTCTGATTAAAATGGCTTTCAATAGTGCCAAATGATCACAGATGATTTCGCCAATATCAAAGTTAAATTCTTGCCATCTCTTCTCTCAACAGTCGGACATAAATATGTCGAAAGTTTTGATCTATTATTTTTTATGACAAATTCATACAAATAAATGCGCATTTTGAACAAAGTGAATATTTCATCAAAACTCAGAAAGACAATTTAAGCTGTACTGTATAAAAATGTAACTGATTTGCAACTCTACTTAAGTGGCTTTAAGATATTTCCTTTAGTCCGTTTGTGTTTAAGTTATGTTTAATCTACATTCCGGACGTCAGCGTGTTTGTGTGGAACAACCGATATAATATTATTCTCCTATTACCATCAGAGAGGCACAATGCTCGTTTCAAATGCTAATATTGCTTCTTGATGGAGTAACGCGCTTTGCATTTCAGACCGCTGCTTGCTTGCATTACATTATTTACAGTATTTTTTACAGTAAACAATTGTTTATATAATATGACATCGCTCTGGTTTTATGATGCGGGTGCCTTGTTAGCGCTTAAACACCGGCAATACCGGGTTTGATTACCGCTCGGGATAGGTATTTGTGATTGTGCAAATATTTTTTTCCGGTCTGTGGTGTGTCTCCCCATCGTGCCTCGGACAGCACGTTAAGCTATCGACACATAATAGCAATTTCAAGCAAGCTCATAGTAGGGAATATATCCGCCAGTCCGCAGTGAAACAGCGTGGTGGATTAAGCTGCGATCCTTCTCCTATACGGAGAAAGAGTTTTATAACCAGTAGTGTGATGTTATAGGCTGATATAAATAGATATTATATAATATATTTGAATTCAAATATTGTTAACTTAATGTTGATTACAAGAATTGAAACAATGTAGCAAGGATTTGTAAGGCATAATGATAGCGTGCTGGTTTCAGGTGTCACAGGTGACGACAGCTGGGGTATAATATTCCTTATAGATAAGTATATTTTGAAATAGACCACGCCCTTGCAAGGGTCTGATAGTGCACGGTAACTATATCTAAAGATCGCTTAGTAGCGTGCGATAGAGCCATATTTATGTCAGGCAGTGTTCATTTTTTAGATTTTACTTATGATGATTTTATTTTATCGCTATTTTAACTGTAATTTTTATTTTATTTTACAATACTAGCTGACTCGGCAAACGTTGTCTTGTCGCTAAACGTTATTTAAAAATAGGGGTTGGTGGTAGAAGGGTGAAAATTTAGGGTTGTATGTATTTTTCAATGCCAAATGATAATAAAATAAATAATAAATAATTTATCTAAAAATTAAAAAAAATAGGGGTAGACTACCCTTAACATTTAGGGGAATGACAAATAGAAATTGTTCGATTCTCAGACCTATCCAATATGTACACAAAATTTCATGAGAATAGGTCAAGCCGTTTTGGAGGAGTTTAACTACAAACACCGCGACACGAGAATTTTATATATATTAGATTATACATATTTACAATTCACAACTTAAGAACTAAATATTTAAAGATAGTTATGGTATAAGTCATGTCCGTGTGAAATATGCCAAGAACGCTGGCAGCATTTCCCCGTTGAATCGCTATGCCGATGCTCTGGGCAAAAAATGCACCAGCCCTCTTGTCAAGGGTGGAGGAGTAAGACGAGGAGTTATCTCTTTTAATTTTATTTAATATTTGTATTCATATAATATAGAATATTTTATTATAACATCCATCCACCACCAATATGAGTACCACTTCTTTAATGACACTTTAATTAATGGCCCGTGATCTGTCCCTATCTATAATTCTTTCAATATTTGATTTAGTTCACTAGATTTGTGCCACCACTCGTTCCTCGTTCCTAATACGCACTGCAAAAATTTGGAATGCCCTTCTGGCTTCCGTTTTTCCAACTAACTATAAATTGGGTATCTTTAAGTCAAGAGTGAATAGGCAACTTCTCACTAACCATCTGGTGAGATAATTTATCGTGAAAATCAGAATTATGTAATTAGGTACATAAACTGTAATAGTGGTCGCAACTCTGACGAATATCTATCAAACCATAAAACAAGTTACAAAACCTACAAGTTATCTGTGTTCAAACAAGGTGTGTTAAATTTTTGAAATATAATATAAAACGGTGTAATTATGTGGTTATGTTAACACGTTACCTTCCTTAAGTGTTCATGTATATTGTATTTGGTAGACTTTTAATCACTCTGGATAATCCATTCTGTATAATGTAACATGATTTAGGAATTTCGGTTAAGGTTGTTACTGTATATAGGTGGTAAAGTTCAAATGACGCTTGTATTTAGACGTTTACGGCTTACAACTTTACTCCCTTGAGTTAGGGTTTATCGGCTTATTATCTTTTGTGATTATCCCTACTAATATTGTGAATGTGAATGTAAGTTTGTTTGTTACGCTTTCACGCGAAAACTACTAAACCGATCATCATGAAACTTTGTACACATATTCTCGGAGGTATTAGAAGCAACATAGGATACTTTTTATGAAAAAAAAAATACGAAAAATAAAAAAATTGTTTGTCAAAAAATCTCAAATCTAGCTACTTCAACGCCATCTAGCAGTCCAGTAATGAAGTTCCAACCCTGAGTAAACAAACGATACTTATTAGTAAAAAAAAAATCAATGCGAGTGAAGCCGCGGGTAAAATCTAGTCTTAATTAAATAAGCCAATGAAAATTGAGACTAAAGATCAATCCAAGTTGACTAACGTTATCTGCAAAATTCATCTCATCACAACTTCACGTCATTGGTTACGATCATAGATGGTGAAGAGGTTTTATAATAATTGTTCGTATTCAAAAAAAATATATTTTGATATCCATTAGGTGTGTGTGTGTGTAAAAATGTAAAGAATTAATTGACAATACTTTTATTCATTACATAAATAACTCAACTTAATATTGAGGCGCTTAGAGCACATTAGATTAAAATCATTTATTTTGTCTAAACCACTCTGTCAACTCGCTTTGAGCGGGATAACCATCTATCATAATCTGGCTTTGAAATACACAGGCCGAAGACGGGCAGCAGCGTCTTCGGTGCGACAAGCCAAAAGCCAGTACTGCGGTCACCAACCCGCCACCGTGGTGACTATGGGCAAGTAGTATGGCAGCAGTGGACTGTATAAGCTGTATAAGCTGTAATGATAATTTTCTCTAAAAACACAAATCATACTTTATTTAAATTAATAATTTTCATCTCATTTCACCGCCCTAGTATAGTGGTGTGAGTAGTCATTTAAAACATTGACGGTTTGTGAGTTCGAATCCCGCTCGGGACATATTTTTGTATTTTTACAAAAGAAAATATTCCTTTCCGGTTTGGATGTCGGTCACCTCACCGTGCCTCGGGAAGTAAGCCATCGGTCCCGGTTGTTATCATGAATACCTGATAGCGATCGTTACTCATAGTGGGGAACATAAGCCAACCAAACCGCAGTGGAGCAGTGCTGTGGATTCAGCTCCAATCCTTCTCCTACCTGGAGAAATAGGCCTATACCCAGCAGTGGGTAAAACTGAATGCAATGTCAATACAATAAACGAAAGGAATATAATTATATGTACGATTTTTATTTTTGTGTTACCCACACACTAGGAATTCTAAAGATTTTTGAATATCATATCAACGATATAATATATAGCATGGTGTCGTCTCCTGTCAGAGATTTTCATTGTAATATGAAACTTTGAATAGTTACGGGTCTCTGTAAAGACCTCACTATAGACGGCGCCACGGTTCGCTTAAACCGAAAATAAAAATCATCATATCAAAAATTTCGCTTTAGCGGGTACATCGTTCCATAGCTTAATTATCTAGAGCGCCGACACGGTCAGTCGGAGACGCGGGTTCGAACCCCGCTGGAGCGGTCAATTTTTGATATGATATTCAAAAATGTTTAGAATATAATTATGTTGGTAGTTCTATTTTTACACTATTTTATCTTTTTATCTCTTCTTATATAGTAATTTACATTTAATAAGAAAAATAATATCTTCCTATGAGAGAATAAACGAAGCGTCCAACCCAAGCATTATTCGCTTTTATAACTTATCACAAGGACTAAAATATATAATGTTTAATTCCGTTAAGGCAACGCATAAGAGAGTTTCCGTTGAGACGGAAGTGACCTCATATTGCGCGACCTCTGGCGGCCCTCCGCGTAATTAAATGCTACTGTAATTACGTACGAGTAACAAACTGTCTCTTTGTTGTTGAGTTACGTGCAATTTTCGCCTCTATTGTGTCCGAATAAAGGCAGTAATCCCCTGTATCGTTCGCAGGTGAGTCGTAATTATTCGAGTGTCTGGTATTTAAGCTTAGCTAGAATACAATGAAGAAAATTGTCTGTTATGTTGTTCTCCGTTTGTTTATGTTTTGCGTTGAATTGAATTTTATATTCGTGTTTTTGATTAAAAATGCTCGCTGTGTTTTCTCCTCAGACAATTACCGGTACATGGTATAACATTAACAATGTTCCTCTTTATTTTTATTGTAATTTATTTTATTGTTTCTTAAAATAAATTAAAGTCTATACACCAGTTAACCTTAGTTCCTGTAATGACGGTCCTATGAAACTAATGTTACTATTTTCATTGAAATTATTCGCCAGCCCGCGGAGAAGCAACAAAAAATGCTCTAAGCCACAGACGGCTTCAAGACAGTTTGAATATAACGCCACTCCGTTAAAAATGCATATTTTTATGTGTACGACTTTTTAAAGAAAAGTAATCTATATAATTGTGTTTGCTCGCAAACGAAAAAAAAAACCGACTTCAATTACATCGACAAGTAATACAACGCAGATCGACAAAAAAATAGTTAAGCAACTACGCGTTATCAAAGATTACTCAAAAATTAGTTATCAGATCTCGATAAAATTTATATGTGACCACATTATAAACATCAGCTTTCGATTAAATTAAAAATTATCAAAATCGGTAAACCTAGTAAAAAGTTATTGCGGATTCTCGAGAGTTTCCCTCAATTTCGCTGGGATCCCATCATCAGTTTCCTTATCACGGTACCAAACTAGGGATATCCCCTTTCCAACAAAAAAAGAATTATCAAAATCGGTACATCCAGTAGAAATTTATGCGGTATAATACAACGTAGGTCGACGAAAAAAGCGTCAAGTAAAAACGCATTATTGAATATAACGCATTATTGAATATAACGCATTATTGAATATAGTCTCTTCACACTCTGGCTCACCGAAGAAAGGTTGCCAGTCTAACGGTCTTTTACAGGTTGTACTTTGGGGAGTGTGCCCTGGAGCTGCACGAGCTCATACCCCCATCTCCTTTCTTCCATCGAACTTTCAGACGCACCGCAGGCTTTCATCCCTACCTGATTGATATACCTTTCATACGTACAAAGGGCTTCGAATCATCTTTTTTAATGCGCACAGCCAAGGAATGGGATTCCCTGCCGGCGTCTATATTTCCGAGTTCATATAACACGAACACGTTTAAAGCGCGAGTGAACAGGCTTCTTCTGGGCGAACTCGCTCCATCTTCGACCTCGTCTGTGCTCTAGAGCTAGACTGAGGTCAAGAGTAAGCCCATAACAATATAAAAAAAAAATAACTCGAAAAGTAGTTGTTAGATCTCAAATAAATTTAAATGGGACCAATTGGCACACACCACCTTTCGATTAAAACAAAATCTGTCGAAATCGATCTACCCGGTCAAAAGTTCTGATGTAACATACATAAAAAAAAAAAAATACAGTCGAATTGAGAACCTCCTCCTTTTTTGGAAGTCAGTTAAAAATATAGGTTGTAATTGGGTAAGCGATTATCTTAAATCTTCACCTTGCTTTCATCTGATAATTGTATTATATTACTATTCACAGAATTTTATTTACCAAACATAAAAAAATCGTTATTAGGGTTATTAAAAGGCAAATATATAAATCGTACAAGGATAACGAGTGTGTTTTAGACAATACGACTGTAGTAAAATTTCTTTAGCTCCATCTAGCTTATTCCTCTCTCAACTTCCGTTCGCCTCGCTCGATCACACTTTTCGTAACGCTCTCGTCACACATTCACCAGCTTACTCCCTAAGTAATACGCGCATAAAAAAGTTTTACTTCAACTCATTTTCAAACAGGAAATAAAACTCATAACCATCAATATGTACGGGATATTACATATGAAATTTACTACAGCCGACAACAAAGTGAATTTACATAAGCGTTCTGTTTATTAGCATTACTGACTTGCTGTTAGAACTTTGTCGTACACAATAGTCGAGAAGTTAATGGAAATATTCTGTCAATTGCTTCGATAACTTATTGTGATATGGTTCTTGAGAATGGATGTATTTATAGGACATTTATCTATTATTAGAAATTATAATAATATGAATAATAAAACAGGAAAAAGAATTAATATCACTACATAGTATAAAACAAAGTCGCTTTTTCTGTCCCTATGTATGCTTAAATCTTTAAAACTACGCAACGGAATTTGATGTGTTTTTTTTTAATAGATAGAGTGATTGAAGAGGAAGGTTTATATGTATAATACATGCATAATATAATAGAGGAACACTGATAGTTTTTGCAACCGTGCGAAGCCGGGGCGGGTCGCTAGTAATACATAAATTATTAGACTAGGTGTACTAAATGTTCCCACAAAACTTTATAATATTTTTCAACGTTTTAAGTAATTTATTTGATTTAAAAGGCTTTCATTTAACTTTCGATGTATGTATGAATGAATATATGTTTGTTAAAATGGAATCTTGCAACTCAATTTTGAAGCATATATCTTAAACTGTTTGTGCTGAAATTTTGTATGCACGTGTGACGTGATTCTAAATTCAACATGGCGTCCAAACCTATGATGTTATTATTATTATTAATAAGCTATTATTGTTATTATTATTATTACTTAAACTATAGGTATCAAATGAAAGGCCTTGCTGAGACTAGCTCGAAACATGAAATAGCGTTCCAATATGGCGGACTCGTAGATTTTTGACTAATTTTTTTATTAGTTGTAGTAGAAACTACTCCTTTTTGATGTCAGTGAACAAAGATGCTTTACTATTATATTATTACAGTATAGACATGTAAAAATATAATATTTAACTTCGATATTCATTAAATAATAATAAAACACGAACGAGCTATCAGCATGTCGGTAACGTCTCGGAGTCAGATGTAACGATCTGATGCAAACCAGACGTCGGCGTTTAATTTCCTGCAAGGAATTGATTCCACTGAACCTTATATTTCTATTTGTTTTATTATATGATATCCTTTATATATTATGTATTGATTGAACTATACTATTATACCAAGCAGGTATTGTTCTGGTAACTTTTTAATAAATAATTTTTTTATCGTGGTAGGGTGCGACAAAGCCAGCCCTGCGGTCACCAACCCGCCTGCCCAGCGTGGTGACTATGGGCAACACACACGAGTTCACGCCATTTTTGGCGCAAACTTGTGGAGGCCTATATCCAGCAGTGGACTGTGATAGGCTGAAATGATGAGGTAGGGTACAGATAAGAAAGCTTCATCAGCCATATAGAAGATCATGCCTTAATAATACTGAGCTTAATTAGTGTTGTGTTCCGTATTGAGTAACCCGTGGTCGAGGGTAGGGTCGGTAACGTGCTTGCGATGCTTCTGGTGTTTCAGACGTTTTTTGACAACGGTAACCATCTATCAGGTGGGCTGTACGTTTATGAACTGAATAGACCTAGGAGAGAAAAAAAATTAAAACCAGAAATTTGTTTGACTTTGTAACGTATGAATAAATAGATAATTCCTGTTTATACGTGTCTATAATAGTGATAATTTTTTACAAGCTTTTTATTATTTTATTAGCTTATTATTATATTAGCTTCACTTTTATGTTTGTATGTTTGTAACTGACTTTGAACTTCATTTTGACCCACTTCAAACGTTCAGCTTTAATTTTAACTTAGGACTTATCGAGGACCGGGGACGATATACTAATTTGATAAGATTATTCCTTTTTTAACCGACTTCCAAAAAAGGAGGAGGTTCTCAATTCGACTGTATTTTTTTTTTTTTTTTTTTTTATGTATGTTACATCAGAACTTTTGACCAGGTAGACCGATTTTGACAAATTTTGTTTTAATCGAAAGGTGATATGTGCCGATTGGTCCCGTTTAAATTTATTTGAGATCTAACAACTACTTTTCGAATTATATCTAATAATGCGTTTTTACTTGACGCTTTTTTTGTCGACCTACGTTGTATTATACCACATAACTTTATACTGGATGTATCGATTTTGATAATTCTTTTTTTGTTGAAAAGGAGATATCCTTAGTTTAGTACCGTGATAAGGAAACCAGGATCTGATGATAGGATCCTAGAGAAATCGAGGGAAACTCTCGAAAATCCATAATAACTTTTTACTGGGTGTACCGATTTTGATAATTTTTAATTTAATCAAAAGCTGATGTTTATGATGTGGTCACATATAAATTTTATCGAGATCTGATAACTACTTTTTGAGTAATCTTTGATAACGCGTAGTTACTTGACTGTTTTTTCGTCGATCTACGTTGTATTACTCGTCGATGTAATTGAAGTCGGTTTTTTTTTCATTTGCGAGCAAACACAATTATAGTTTGGTTTATTTATAAAAGCGTGTTTTTTAGTTTTTTTTTTATTACTAATATTTATTTAAATTAAATTCGTAAAGTCTCAAATCTTTTTAAAAATCAATATTTTTGTTTAAAATCCCATTTACAAACAATGCAAGTTTGAGGTTACTCAACGACCGTATATAATATGTACAGTCGGGGATAACTTCCTCGTTTTTGAAACGATTTTGATAATTCTTTTTTTGTTGGAAAAAAATATCTCAAGAGTGGTACTATGGTAAGGAAACCAGAATCTGATAATTTAATCCTAGAGAAATCGGGAGGTACCCTCGAAAATCGTAGTGACGACTAGTGCGTTTGTTATTTTTTTTCGTCTACTTACGTTATATTTTTAATGTATATTCGGGGATAACTTCGTCGTTTATGAAAAGATTTTGATAATTATGTTTTTGTTGGAAAGAAGATATCCCTAGTTTGGTACCATGATAAGGAAACCAGGATCTGATGATGTGATCCCAGAGAAATCGAGGGAAAACTCTCGAAAATTCGCATAACTTTTATACTGGGTGTACCGATTTTAGTGATTTTTAATTTAATCGAAAGCCATGTTTATCATGTGGTCACATTTAAATTTCATCGAGATATGATTACGACTTTTGGAGTAATCTTTGATAATGCGTATTTCTTGACTATTTTTTCGTGTACCTACATTGTATTACTTGTCGATGTAATTGAAGTCGGTTTTTATCATTTGAGAGCAAACTAAATTATAGTATTAATAATAGGATTTGCATTTTGGTTATTTGTATCGCTTAGTAATTTTTCATTAACATATTTGTAGTATCTAAATATTCTCATATAGATAACGGTATTTCGCTAAACTCACGTATCGGTAAACTACAATTCTCCTGGTATTCAAATTCTGAAAACAAAACTCTCTCAGCTTCACAATGTTAAAAACATAACGAATACGGAGCGCGTGACGATACACATCCCGCGGGAACTTACCGCGCATGTATTAACATACCCGCTAGTTTCGCTGTTGCCGGCATATATAAGTAAATTTCCTCAAAATCCAATTTCGTAGCACTGCTTCGTTGAATATTGACTTTCGTTTGTTTATTTTTTAATGCATACAGTATATTTTTAATCTGTTTTTTATACAACTAGGTTGGCAAACAAGCGTACGGCTCCTGTGATGGTAAGCGATTACCGTAGCTAATAGACACCTGTAGATTTGATCTTCTGTAAGGCTTCAGTGCTTTCCCGGTCGAGCTGTTCCAGATTTTGAGCAGGGTATTTCCTGCTGTACTCTACCTTGGTTAATCATTGTTCTATATATTTTTTTTAACCTTTAATTATGACTAATTATTTACGATTAAATTAAGGTTTCATGAACGTCTTTATTTTCGGTTGTTGGTATCTAAGAATACCAATATTTTCCGTTAAAGTACTAGAAAGTACTAGAACACTTACGTGTACTTCCGTGAGCGGAATAGGTCCCATAAAATTAAGCTGTACACTTCTTGACTTCAAAGGTTCATCTCTCATAGAGCTAAAACTTTAGACCTGCAATATGCTTACAATTTTTTTTAATGAAATACTAACATTTGAATTGCGTGCTGTGTAACTGCGACAGTATAAAATACTGCCATCCCTTCTCTTCCCATGGGTGTACTAAGAGGCGATTAAGGGATGGCTGGACAATCATCCAGTTGCTGGTCTTAAAATACACAGACCGAATACGCCTTATCAGATATAACTTGAAAATTACTTGTAAGATCTAAAATTAACTTTTAAAATAGACCACACGACACTAATTACCTTTCGATTAAAAAAATCATCAAAATCGGTACATCCAGTCAAAAGTTCTGAAGTAACATACTTTGAAAAAAATACAATTGAATTGAGAACCTCCTCTTTTTGGAAATTGGGTTAAAAATGGACTTATCTTTTGCAAATATTCATAATTTTATATTAATATTAGAAATATTCGTAATTTTATTCTATTCTTTCATAAGTCACATCTCTGTTTTAAAAAAAATCAAATATAAACACTTAAATTATATAGATAACTGTTGGTTTAAATATTGTTATTATTTATCACTCTTATTTACAAACAAATAAATGAAATTACGAAGAGCGTTCAATGAACTTTTACCATCATTAAAATCCAACACAGCTTAAAATATTCCGAATTGGAATTCGTAAATTGGCATCATTCATTATCCTCCATTCCTTACTCCAGCGTCAATTACTTATAAATTAAATCTATAAACACCTCATTAAGAGCTTTCAAATCACATTATTCACGTTGAAACGAATAAACCCGACTGTAACATTGTAATACCTTCACACTGTTTCAAACATCGCATTTCCCGTAATGCATTTCAACTCGCAACGTTCCATTTACACGTGGCCTTAGTTTTTAATATATGAAAGTAACTCGTGCTCTGTATCCACGTAGCTCGTATACAGAAAGAATTGCATTTTTCATAAACCGCCGCCATTATTGCGCCGCGAGAGTTCTGAATATAAAAAACAATTGAAAACAATGTATGAGCGTTGCGTACGCATTTTAAATCTCACTTATAATTCTTGCAAGCGATTATAAACCTAATGATCTTTACCACAAACAAATATAATATTTAAAATTTTAATACAGTTCCATATGTAGAGTATGAAGATCTAAGCTATCATTGGTCGGGCTGTGGAGAACAAGGGTGATATTGGCTTGTAATATTTGAAAGATGACGTCGAAAGATTAATGTATGTTGTGTGCGACGTACGTGCATGTTTCAAGCGTGCTTTGTAAGTGATGACCTGGTATTACAATTTTAATATCCTTTTTTAAATTTGTAATACATGACTTAGAGAATATAACAAGGGTAGATGTAGGAGCTACATCTAAGTCTGGAGACCATTTTGCAAAACAAGGTCATAGGGGCATTTAAATATGATGTTTCTCGTAAATAAATTATGGTACAAGAATCTTACTACATTCAAGGCTAATATAGGTAAATAAGGCTCCAACGATCCTTTTGAAGACGTTTATTTTTATAGCAAACAACTTGTTCACTTCATAGTTCTTACTGTTCTTCATAAAATCCGATCATATCCGATATAAGTTGAGTCAAATCAGCGACATATTATTAAAATCGTTTTTTTACCATAATCAAAAATGTAGCAATACCTGTAATTATATATGTACGTATGTATATATGTTGTTTAATGTGTATGTATGTATTATATGTAAATCACATTATAATTATTGAATGCTTCTTATATATTATTCTTAATAGAAAAAAGTTTGTGTGAACTTATCTACGCACGCAAGAAGTTATACTTCATTGGCTAGCTAACTTCGGGGTGTCGATTTTTCGTGACGATGTGCGCGCGCATCGTAATAATTTAGTGTCATAATTTTTCCCCAACGTGCCAAAAGAAATATAACATTAGAAATACTTGATAGTTCGATCGAATCGATTCAGCCTGTAACGTTCCACTGCTGGGCATAAACCTCCTTCTCAATTCATAAGTAGGCTCGAAGCTTAATCCACCACGCAGCTCCACTGCACTTGGTGGGATAAAAATAGTTAAATAGTTATAATTATTTTCTTTTGTAACTTCGAAAGTTTAGAAATAATTGTGTTTGCAGGCAAATGAAGAAAAACCGACCTCAATTATATCGATACAACGTAGGTAGACGAAAAAATTGTCAAGTAAATACGCATTATCAAAGATTACTCCAAAAGTTGTAATCAGATCTCAATGAAATTTAAATGTGACCATATTATGATAAACATCGGCTTTCGATTAAATTAAAAATGATCAAAATCGGTACACCCAGTAAAAAGTTATGCGGATTTTCGAGAGTTTCCCTCGATTTTTCTGGGATCCCATCATCAGATCCTGGTTTCCTTATAATGTTACCAAACTAGGGATATCCCCTTTCCAACAAAAAAGAATTATCAAAATTGGTTCATAAACGACGGAGTTATCCCCGAACATACATATATATATGATCGAGTTGAGTAACCTCCTCCTTTTTTTGAAGTCGGCAAAAAATTAGCAAACATAGTTACCTCAAAATGTCTACTGGAAAAATGGTTAGTCATTTTAAGATGAAGAACAAAATGTAACGAGCTCGTTACGAGCCAAAGTCAAACTTTATTATCTAGTAAATTGTGCTGATACATTTGAACTGTTACAGAATAATCGAATTCCAAAATAAAGTTTACAATTCCGAATACTAAGTAGAAAGGCCTCCTCATTTCCCTTATGACTTTGAACCACTTTTCACGACTTCCACCCACGTGCCGCGCCCCTAGCTGTCTCTAAAATTATTTATTTATTTATTTATTTATTTATTTATTTATAGAACACCAACAAAGTATACACCAAATTTCAAGTACATATACAATAACAGTAGAGTCTGAGTGTAACTTTAATTATAGGTGATAACTAAATTCCATTTGAGTAACATACACTAATAGCACACATAAATAACATACATATGACAAGAACTTAAGATAGTGTTATACAGTTAAATTAACTACATTAAAAGATATAATACTATAATACTATACTATCTTATTATCATATAATACTCGGGCAAATCCGGGGAGGATTGCTAGTTACTGATATTTTTAACTGTAATTGCTTATATTCTAAAACTGATTTTTAATTAAAAAGAGAATTACTAATTTGTTTTGTGTGTAACTCATAACTTTTTACTGGGTGTCCCGAATTTGATAATTATTTTGATGTGAAACATTTATAGGCGAGGGTAGATCTGATTGTTCACGTGGCGATAATGGCCGTGGTAACGCATCGTCACCCTATATGAAGGAATATATCTACTGTACTATACTATGTAATGATTGAGTTGTCGCGATTGTAAAGAATTATTGGAATTAAAAATGTTTGAATATAAAGAAAATAAATGTTTATTAAATGCTCACAATGTGTGTAAGCTGGTACTTGTCGTATGGTTCCATTTAAATTTTATCAAAATCTGTCGAGTAGATTTTTAGATACCCCTAATAATGCGTATTTGACTTATTATTTTATTACTTGTGGAATTTAAGTTGAATTAGTTTTTTTTTGTGAATAAGCACAACTATATATTTAAATGTCTGAACAAAAAGGAGGTTTTCAATTCGACTGTATTTTTATGTGTTATACCTTATAACTTCTCGCTAGGGGGGATTTCGATGATTCTTATTAAATCAAAAAGTGGTGCTTGTTATGAGGTTTAATTTAAGTTTTATTGAGATCTGATGACTAATTTTTAAGTTATTTCTAAATAATGCGTATTTACTTGAGTGTTATTTCGTCTACCTACGTCGTATTATTGGTTGATGTAATTGAAGTTGTTTTTTTTTTTTCGTTTGCAAGCAATATATACTAGTCTTAGCATGGCTAAATTTTCGGTTGCAGTTATGACTGGATACAATTCGAAGAATACATTCAGCAGATAAAACTTTTAAGGAAATAAGAATATGACATTTAGATATAGGCCTCATGAATATTGTATCTTAACTGAAGATGTGGCGACATTGATTAATATTTTATTAACATAGATAAAACAGGAGCGTTGTGGAAACGCGTCGGAGAAACTTTTAATTAACTTCCCGACTACAATGGAACTAATGACCGGTCGCCATGTTGGACGGTTGATTGAAAAGTGAAGTTGGAACATCAATCGTTCTTCATAAAAATTAGAAAATTCATTCATTATTTCCACAGCTTTAATGAAAAATTTATCTTTTGAACTTCTGCTAAACCTTTTTACTTCACTTTGTAATTCAAACTGACATAGAAATACGTTAATATATATGACATATATGTATATTGTGAAAAAAATATGTAACGTTTGTGTTCCTCAAAAAAAATTTTTAGGACTTTTTTTATGTATCAGTAACCGGATGAAATGAAAGATGATGAAGGTGAAATAAGCTCCGCCTTCTTGGAAACAACTCAAAAAGACTTAGCAGATCTCGATTTAAGGGGACTATGTGAGATGCACCACCTATAGATTAAAAAAATCATCGAAATCGGTCCACCAAAATTTCTTGGTAACATTTAAAAAAATGCAATTGAATTGAGACCCTCATCCTTTTCACAACAGTCTGTATACTGCTGACCGTTGCTGAGCAAATAAAAACAACTTAACTATCTCGCTTACACCCGTATGTTTTTTGTAATCGTCTTTGTGTCCATACCATCGATGATAGTATTGTTGTATTAATAAAGGAGAAGCTATTTTTAATATGTAGGGTAGACGCAAAACTTTGTTTAACAAAAATTGTCTAAGCTTAGTAGAAATGTGTTTTTGTAACTACTGTAGTTGTAAATGTTATAGCAATATGTATGTGTTATATAAAATCTGTGAGACTGTTACTTGCGGACCAGCCTAGGGCTTTTGCAAGTAAATGTAATGTAATGCATGCTCTTTCTAATGTTACAAAAAAAAAATACAATAAGATTCTTTTCAATATAACCTTAGAAAAGCACAAAAAGTGGATGACTGGACAGAAATAATCCTCTTTAAAAGGCTACGGTGCTAATAATCATAATTTAATAGATTATTTTCTATATTGTTAAACATCCAACTGCTGGCTTTGAAATACGCAGGCCGAAGACGTTCAGCAGCGTCTTCGGTGCGACAAAGCCAGCTTTGCGGTCACCAACCCGCCTACCCAGCGTGGTGACTATGGGCAAAACACATGAGTTCACGCCATTTTTGGTCCGAACTTATGAAGGCCTATGTCCAGTCGTGGACTGCGATAGGCTTAATTGGTTGATTGATTGTTAAACAGGTTTTTAAATTATCCATCAGTCTTGCTG
The DNA here is from genome assembly GCF_905220565.1 of Melitaea cinxia. Taxonomy (NCBI): domain Eukaryota; kingdom Metazoa; phylum Arthropoda; class Insecta; order Lepidoptera; family Nymphalidae; genus Melitaea; species Melitaea cinxia. Next base: position 20,433,094 of record NC_059394.1, read on the forward strand.
AAATAAAAATACCACATATTGTTTTCTAATGTACGGATATTTAAATCATTATAATAATACAATTTTTTTCGGATTTTTTCCCGTTTTATTAAGAGTTCTCACGTCCTCCCGTGACCATGGTTGCTGTCAAATATCCGAAACGTCGGAAAACCGAAAAAGTTGTTAATTGTTATAAAAATATCACATTTTTTTAATCATACATAAACGATACAACTTTATTACTTCCTAATTTTTATATTTGATTTATAAAATTTTAAATTTTTAACTGTCCTTCAACTGACACCATTTAGATCCATTCGAGAATCATTTTATAAAAGGCAAAAAAAAATTGAGCATAATACTAAAGATGATTAAAAACTCATTTTTATTCACCCTTTTAAAACCCTTTGTCCGTTCGTATTGCGAAGTTAAATTAGCCGAAGTTTAACGAGCCTAATGATCTGAGAGGCAATTGACACTCTGCGCTTCTCAAAGCATTGTAACTAATTTATTATTTTTGGGATTTCCTGCCGACATCCAAAGAACTTTTTTTTTATATTGAAACTTCATTAATAAATTACTATATTTACATAATTTGTAATAAAGAGAAATAACCTGGTGAAAATCTGTAGCAGCCCGACTGGGGAAGTACCTCGACCTTAAAAGATCATCAGATTTTTCTCTAACGCGCCAAAAGTAGTATAGCTTCAAAAATATATGAGTGTGTGGATATCAATACTTATGATAAATATGGGTGTGTGAGTAAATTTGCATGTTAATATAGTATTAATTTTCTATAAGCCGTAGTCACACGTATAAAGGAACACTGTAGCTCATATCATACGTCTCAGTATACGAGTAATGGCGCAAAGAGTCCTCGCCAGGACGTATGGACTTGACAACTCGCATTCTTGCAGGGTTGTCACTTCGTCGTTTTATATTTTGAAAATATTGTTTTGTAATGTTTAGGTTGCTTGATACATGGGTTCATTACTCACGTTTGCAATGTACTTTATGTGAATATTAAACAATTTCTCAATTGATTGTAATTTTGGAACTTTGACATTTTGTTAGACTTTTGAGAATGTAGGTATGTTTTTGGACATTCATTACGTGTGCAGTCATATTACGGCGAAATAAACGTTTTCTTTTCATTTCAAAAAAGGAAACATTTAAAAATATATAAAAATTGTGTATTTAAAAAATTAAAATTTATCAAAATAATAAACGTTAATGTACCTATAGATTTAGTAATTGACAATATCCTGTATGTTTATTTAAAAAGCGTTTCAATCAAATAAGTCCCACCTACATCGAAATTACGCTAGGATTAAATATACACTACTATAAACGTTTTTGTGCTTAAATGTTGGCAATACTGCAGCAATTTCACAGTAATTATATTTAGGATGCTGCTAACTAGGAAAACCTGTGTTACGGCATGCAGCGTCAATCCCCCAGACAACGATAATGAGTACAGCTACTTGAACAACACAAAATATATATGTGATTATACAAATGAAACGAATGATATTTTATTATGACTTTTTGAAGTAAAGTACCTGGGGAGTAAGCTGATGAATGCGTGACGAGGGCGTTACGAAAACTGTGATCAGGCGAGGCGAAAAGAAGCTGAGAGGGAGATATAATTTAGATCGAGTTAAAGAAGTTTTATTGTACTAATTTTCGTAACCTATTAAATAAAGTATAGTTGTGTTTGCAGGCAAACGAAAAAAACCGACTTCAATTACATCGGCAAGTAATACAACGTAGGTAGACGAAAAAATATTAAATGTGACCACACGATAAACATCGGCTTTCTATTAAATTAAAAATCATCATAAGTACACCCAGTAAAAAGTTATTTTCAAGGGTTACCCTCGATTTCTCTGGGATCCCATCATCAGATCCTGGTTTTTATTTATCACGGTACCACGCTTAGGATATCTCCTTTCCAAAAAAAAAAAAAATTATCAAAATCGTTTCATAAACGACGAAGTTATCCCCGTACATATAATATACTAGCTGACCTGGCGAACTTCGTATCACCTTATTTTTTTCTGCAATATAATAATAACATAATATATCAAAATAAAATATAGCCTATCTTTTAAGTTGGATCAAACTGCACACGGTGTGCAAATTTGACTAAAATCGGTTAAGTAGTTTAGGAGTCCATTGAGGACAAACATTGTGACACGAGATTTATATATATTAAGATATAATTATATACGGTGGACTTGAGAAACTTACTTTTTTAAAGTCGGTTAAAATTAAGATATTTTTTTAAATTTTAAATCGTTATGTTTCAATACTCGTAGCGATACCGTGCGGCTCGTCGCGTCACAAATAATAAATATTTATAATATAAAAATTTTAAATATAAAAATTATTTATTGTGACAACCCTAGTTGTGTTTTAAGAGCAGGCTTTGTTCCTTCAGTCCGGGATACTTTCGGCCGTTTTATTTCTCGTGCAAGTTTAAATGCACGGCTTTTATATTTGTAAGAATATTCATATGTCGTGGATTCCTTTGTTATTAAATTTCGTTTTAACTTTAAATTCTATGCGCGAATGGGTTGGATTAATTTCGTGTTGAATGCTTAGCTTAAAGGGTATAAAAGTTAAATATGTATTTATATATTTTGTCTATGTATTTATTAAGGAATATATAATAAAGAATTGTGGCTACGGTATTAAAGAGTATAGCCACCCCCTCTCTTTCCGTGAGTGTCGTAAGAGGCGACTAAGGGATAACACCGTTCCGCTACCACCTTGGAACTTAAAAAGCCGACCGGTGGCGGGATAACCATCCAACTACTGGCTTTGAAATACACAGGCCGAAGACGGGCAGCAGCGTCTTCGGTGCGACAAAGCCAGTAACTGCGGTCACCAACCCGCCTGCCCAGCGTGGTGACTATGGGCAAAATACATGATTTCACGTTATTTTTGGCGTGAACTTGTGGAGGCCTATGTCCAACAGTGGACTGTATAGGCTGTAATGATATGAATAAAGAATTATTGTATTAAGGAATTGGAATCCGGGAAACCGGATCAACTACCCGGTAAAAATAAAATTATTTGTTGAAATACTAAAATTTAATATATCACTACTTTTAATAGTTTAAACTAGCTAATACTCCTAATTTTAACTGAAACAACTTTTTCGGATTTTATCGCGGTTTATTGACTTTTTAGATTCCCGACGTTTCGGATACTTTACAGCAACCATGGTCACGGGAGTACTGAGGTGTCAGACGTCCTAACGTTACAAAGTTATTCGATAAAATTCGATAAAGTTGTTTCAATTAAAAGTACTAAAATTCGCGTAAACAACTAATTTTCAACAAAACTTCTAATTTTATTTTTTATTAATTTAATAAATAAAATAAAAAAAGTCCGTATGAACAAAGCCCAGTCAAAAACTAAGGATGCATATGTCATTTATACTTACAAATCTCTCCGATATAATATTCTCCGCCCTTTCATATTTCACACAAATATATCCGATGCGCAGCGGCTGCATCGACAGTTCATTAACGAACTCATTAGAAAGATGCATCCCTCGCCTTTATTGAGACAGAAATATAATTTAAAGGATTTTTTTCTACGCCATATAAATGTGAGTGAAAAGGGGTTGAGGGTTGAAAATGTATCTTTATAACTAGTGACTCATAGTATATATTATATACTCGGCTTTGTCGGCATTTTATATTGTTTTATATGGTCCTTTTTAATGGAATTAAACGTGAACTTTCAGTTTTGAAATTTTTTAGTAAACAGTTTTAATTTTAGACTTCCTCCTTTTTTGAATTCGTTAAAATTCATGTTTCTTAAAACTACAATAAATTTACAGCACGGCAGTAATTTTTAGAAATAAGGATAAATTGAGAAATTAATCTTTGAAGACTTGATTGAAACCTGTCTAGCAGTAGCAGTAATCAGAACTACTACTTATAAAAAAAAAGACTAAGAAATGGATATCTATTCAATACTAGTGGTCGCTTAGTGGTCGAAATTCGACCATAATTCATTTAAATTATGAGTTTGAACATTATTAAGGTTCTGTGTCAAAGACTATAATAATAATAAATAATAATAATAAATAAACATTTACACAATACACACACGGTCGTCTGTTCCTAAAGTAAGCAACTTAATGCTTGTGTTATAGGTTACAGCCGACTGGTATATAGCTACATTTTTTTTTTCGATAAACATACTTATAAATAATACATATATAAATAAATATTTATATTACACCCAGACTCGGGGTGGGAATCGAACCCACAACCCTCGGAGCAGAAAGCAGGGTCACTACAAACTGCGCCAACGGGCTAGTCAAACTATACTTCTATAATAATAAACAAAAGTGTATACGTGTCTGTGTCAAATATCTGGTAGTGTGTGTAATGTTTTTTTTAATTATTTATTTATTTAATGAATTTGTTATTTATAATTAAAAAAAAAATAATATACTGCACTCCTTTTTTATATAAACTATAAGTGTACGAAATTTCATACTCCTCCGTTCGCGCAATTTTCGTAAAAAGGGTACAAAGTTTTTGCTTCACGTATTAACATATAGATTATAATTAAACACCCCTCTACTGTATAAAACTAAATATTTGACGCTATATTTTAATATCGTTTTCTTTTATTTTTGACTTAAAACTTTTTAATAACAAAAAAAATGAAAAAAAAATATAAATAAAATAAAAATGTAATCTTATAAACCTTATATAAAATATTAATGTAAATAGTGTAATAACTAGCACAACTAAATATGAATTCCATCCTTTTAAAAAGCACAAAATAAAAACATTAAATTTTCGAAATAGCTGTAGACACTATTTTCGGTGTGGCTACGGCACTAAAGAATTTAGCCACCCCCTCTCTTCCCGTGGGTGTCGTAAGAGGCGACTAAGGGATAACAAGGTTCCACAACCACCTTGGAACTTAAGAAGCCGATCGATGGCGGGATAACCATCCAACTGCTGGCTTTGAAATACACAGGCCGAAGACGGGCAGCAGCGTCTTCGGTGCGACAAAGCCAGTACTGCGGTCACCAACCCGCCTGCCCAGCGTGGTGACTATGGGCAAAACACATGAGTTCACGTTATTTTTGGCGTCAACTTGTGGAGGCCTATGTCCAGCAGTGGACTGTATAGGCTGTAATGATGATGACTATTTTCGGACGAGCCTCGGGCGCTCGTGAGGGTATAGTTAAACAGAGTAATTCAAAGAGCGAGTCTGGAACAGACAAATAACACAAAAATGTAATCGTAGCCTGTTCCGAGGCGGTTTAAACGACATAAAATGCTTCCTGTACAAAGCAGAAGAGCATTTCAAAATTACACGCGTGACTATTTCAGCAATTGGAAGGCACTTGACCGCAGCTAATGCTCGTGTTTCATTTAACAAAGAGATATATGAAGCGAAACTTTGCTATATAAGCCAAATCAGGGACGTCTTGAAAAAAGGCCAGGTCAAGAGTACCCTATACCGAAGAGCATGTATGAAGGGAATAATGAAAGTGGACGAAGCGAAAGAAGTATGTAAGGATCGTAGCAAGTGGAAAGAAGTGGTCTCTGCCTATCCCTACGGGAAAGAGGCGTGATTATATGTATGTATGTAACTTTGCTATAAGCTTTTTGTTTTTGTATTCGATAAAAAATCGTCGCCTTAAGCACCGGCGGTTTGTTATGATAAATACTTGGTGGCGATTGATGGTTACCTCATGATAGGCGTTACTCATACTAAGCGTTACGTGTTAAAGTAACATCCTGGATTATGCTCCAATCCTTCTATTACACGGAGAAAGTCTATGCTCAGGAATAGGATGTTACTGCCTGCAACGACGAGTTACCATACTCATAATAATACGTTTTATTACAAGACAATAGACTAACTTTATATGTGGACAAAAGCTTGCCTTTTCTCTAATTAAAAAAAATAATTAAAGATATACCGCTCTATATATCCAATGGAGCGTTATCTTTAAACGTCTCTAATTTGAGGCTAGAGTCGACGCGATAAAATGAACTGGAAAGAGAGAACGGCCCCGGGCGAAACGACTGACAACTGACGCACACTAGCATCGTACAGGTTAAGCCCGTAGGTGTAGCACACATCGAAACTACCTGTGTTAGTACACAAAAACACATCTCATATTTTGTGTATGTGTGTATTGGTATATTAGCTGAGTGTTATTGTGTGTGTGGGTAAAGCAAATGAACTTAATGTGGTCGAAGTAAAGATAATGTATATTTCAAATTAATTTTTGTGTGTTTATAAAGTTGGGAAAGGTTTTTATACACGCACAAGATATTAAAGGGGACACACACACTCGATCGGCGGCGTTACAGGCAAAAACCAAGCAATCTTTAAGTAATTACTGCCCGATCGCACTATTTGTAGGCAGTTTTTAACAAATTGTGGAAACAAAGTGACAGTTTTTTTTCTATTATCTATAGAATTTTTTCTTTTAGATGAAGTTTTTTTTATATTCTCGATACTATTTTTTGAACTATTGCGGTAGTTTTGAACATTGGTCTTAGAAATCGAAAAATCAAAGACATTTTTTTAATCTCTACAAATAAATAAAATTGGAGTGTCTGTTTGTAATAATAAAATAACCGCTTTTCACCAAATGCATATAGATGTATACATGATACATATACCAAAATATTTTTGTTTTACAATTTTGTCTGTCTGTTCCGGCTAATCTCTGAAATGGCTGGACCGATTTTGACGGGACTTTCACAGGCGGATAGCTGATATAGTAAGGAGTAACTTAGGCTAATTTTAGTTACAAAATTTATTTTTTAGCTCTGCAAACTGAATACTTTTTGTTAAATCCACGCGGACGAAGTCGCGGGCACAGCTAGTATTAGAGAGTAAAATAGAAGGTCCATTCTATCTTCGTGTAATTTTAGATTTTGTCAGAATCTATTATTCATATATATATTTATTTATATGATTGTTTGTCTGTATGTCCTTTATAGAATCGTAAACTATGCATTTGATCATGTCATGATCTTCAGCAGTGTCATGCATGAGTCCACAAAGGTTTCTGGGTTGGTACGACAAAAAAAAGCTTAGCAACGCACGCCGGGTACAGCTAGTGAATAAAAGTAGCCTGTGTAGTATACTAAATTTCTGGTAGCTTTTGCGTGAAAAATTAACAATCATTCGTCCTCACAAAATTTCGCATTCAAAATACAAATAGGATATTACTAAAAATAAAAATAATATCCGAGAATAAATATAGTATTATTTATACCGCAATATTACGCAATATGAATGCACGTTTTTATTCCGTTCATAATAAAGGTTGGCTCGGCGGGAAGATTAAGACAAATGGACATAATAAAGCCTAGACTTTAATATACAGTGCAGGCGGTGTGGGCTTAATTAAATCTTCTATGATATTTATTCGACTTTCGTTCTTTTAATTTAATATAGAATGTTTTTTTTTCACGTAACAAAGACTTATGAATGTTTATAGCGACCTTTTTTAGGATTCTGTATCCAAAGAGTCTAATAGAGTACTTTTTACTCAACAATTGCAATATTTTACAGTTTTAATTTAAACGTATTTAGTAGTCGAAGTGGTTTTAGATTATTACTACTGTTACGCAGTCATATCCCACTGCTGGACATGATCCTCTTTCCCTATCTCGGAGAAGGATCGGAGCTTAATCCACCACGTTTCTCTAATGCGGATTGGTGGATATATTATCTACTCTGAGTAAGCTCACTGTAGTGTCACTCTAGAGTACTCATAAGTAAGTTTATTTAATAAATAAATAAAAAACTGAAATTAGGATTTGGGAATATTAAAAAATAAAATTTATATTCTATACGGAACTTACAAAGTCATCGCCTTCATTTTTAAATGTCTATTCATAAGATTTAGAGATCGATACAATTTAATTAAAACATCTTCCCCTTTTGATATCATCACAATACAGCGTCTAATGCTTTCATTAAAAGTACCTAATCCTCAAAAAATTGTATACAGCGCCATTACAGGGTCTCTCTGAGCTTGGTGTTAAACGCTTGGTGTCGGCCGTTGTGCGGGTTAAGGGAGATTTGTTTACAAATTAGATTTCCCCTAGACGCTTAAAATATTCTTGAGTTTTTATATTGTTAAAATTTAAAAAAAAAACTTAAAATTTACGGAAATGAACATTACATAGACTATTTAAAAACGGGATATCTACCATCTTTTTATTTTTATTTCAGAGCTCGATATTTCGACGTTAATATTGAAATATCGAGTTCCACAAAAAATATGGTAAATATTCCGTTTCTGAATAGTCTTAGTAATGGGAGTTACCATGTTAATCTAAAATCTTATATGAATACTAGCTGACCCAAAAAACGTCGTTTTGCCATATATATTATGAAAATTTAGGGTTGTATGTATTTTTTGATGCTAAATCAAAATAAAATAAAAATAAAATAAATTATCAAAATAAAAATAAAAAATTAGGGATGGACTACCCTTTACATTTAGGGGGATGAAAAATAGATGTTGTTCGATTCTCAGACCTACCCAATATGTCATATAATCGGTCAAGCTGTTTCGGAGGAGTTTAACTACAAACACCGCGACACGAGAATTTTATATATTAGATTAGATACTATTTCATAGGTGACAGATATTAAAAATAATAATTACGAAATTAAAATAATTCTTCACTGCAGAATCTTCATTCCGAATCGGTGGTAGCTTTAGTTTTAAATATAATAATGACTTTAGAATTTAAATTTGTAAAATGACGATTTGAAAGTGCTTTTGAGGCATATTTGAATAAAGCTGTTTTTGATTTTGATTCTGAGACAAGACATTGGCTTTATCAACTAACTTCAATAAAAGAAGGATATGCTCAATTCAATTGTATTTTTTTACGTTCGATACCTCAAAAATGTTTACTGGTTGTACCAATTTGAACCTCTTCCAAAAGCAGCATCTTCATCCAAAAGCAGGTGTTTATTGTGTGCCCTCATCGAAACTTAAAAGAGATCTGACAAGGAGTTATTGAATTATCCCTAATAATGTGTATTGTACTTTAGTCAGTTCAGTCTATTGCAGTCCACTGCTGGACATAGGCCTCCCCAAGTACGCGTCACTATACATTATACATACATTTTGTCTATGCATCTATATCGTATAACAAGTGATAAAGGCACGTCGATATTCAAGCTAGACTCCTACGGGAGTCACCGGCGTCGCCTGTCCGATACGATCTCGATACGATCTTGAGATGCTGTTAAAGTGCCTTACGTGAGACGATCTTACGAACGAACTGGTGTAACTTTTGTTATCACAGCGATTGAAAGATATCTGAACATATTGTCATGCTTATTAATATTATTATATTTTATTTACAATTTTATTTTTGTGTTACGCACACACTAGGAATTCTAAACATTTTTGAATATCATATCAAAAATTGACCGCTCCAGCGGGGTTCAAACCCCGAACCCCTTGGAACTTTGAATAGTTACGGGTTTCTGTAAAGAGCTCACTATAGACGGCGCCACGGTTCGCTTAAACCGAATATAAAAATCATCATATCAAAAATTTCGATCTAGCGGGTACATCGTTCCATAGCTTAATTGGCTAGAGCACCGACATGTCAGTCGGAGACGCAGGTTCGAACCCCGCTGGAACGGTCAATTTTTGATATGATATTCAAAAATGTTTAGTATATTTTAAACCAAAAAAAGGTATTAAATAAATTCATCATAATCATTGTCATCATCATCACTTCAGCCTTTTGCAGTCCACTGCTTGACATAGGCCTCAACAACTTCGCGACAAAAATAGTGTGAACTCATGTGTTTTGCCCATAGTCACCGCGCTGGGCAGGCGAGTTGGTGACTGCAGGGCAGGCTCGTTTTGTCGCACCGAAGACTCTACTGCCCGTTTTCGGTCTGTGTATTTCAAAGCTATTAGTTGGATGGTTTTCCCGCCATCGGTCGGCTTTTTAAGTTCCAAGGTGGTAGTGAAACTGTTATCCCTCAGTCGCCTCTTATGACACCCACGGAAAGAGAGGACGTGACTATATTCTTTGCTGCCGTAACCACTCAGCCTATTACACATACAGTACTGCTCTGAGTTTCATGACGATTCCTCTCTGCAGGATCCACATTCCGAATCGATTGTAGCTTCCCTTTTAACAATAATTAAAATTTAACTTTGTAAGATGACGATTCAAAAATGCCTATTTGAATGAAGTTGTTTTTGATTTTGATTTAATTTTAAAAATACTTGCAAAATTTATACACTAGTATAATATTATACCTTATTTAGAACATTTTATATTTATACTAGCGACCCGCCCCGGCTTCGCACGGGTGCAATGCTGATACTAAATATACTACAGAATGTCTTTATTTATAGTATGAAGCTAGCTTATAGCACGGTTATTAACACAATAACAACATTCAAATATGCATCTTTAGATTACACGTTGTTACAGAATGCGTTGAAGAAATAAAGGTTCACTGCTCGTTCCCCGTAGGTGATAGCGTGATAATTTGTAGCCTATATGTTGAACCGACTTCTTAATAATATTCGTGCCAAATTTGAAGTAAATCCATGCAGTACTTTTTGAGTTTATCTCGGACATACATACAGACAAACAGATAAAAATTCTAAAAACTATATTTTTGGCTTAGGTATCGATTGTAGATCACACAACAAGTATTCTTTTAAAAAAAATATTAAATGTACAGTTTTGACTTACCTACCATTTTATTATATGTATAGATCTATATTTTTTTTAAATATCTAAAATGAATCAAACATATTATACACTGCGACGATTTTCAACGATTTGAATAAACGCGATAAGACCCAGATAAAGCTGGCTTCCAACCAACAACGGAGATTAAATTCAAATTGGTTGTCAAAACCACGAGCTAGGTTCAAAATTATTATACAAACATTATTACATTCTTTACAAACAATACAATAAATGTATACAGCGGTCAATAGATACACTTTTATAATAAATTTGGCGTTACAACATCTAATAAGTCGATGAACACCGGTTGCACGCACGAAAAAGAATGACTCATTGTAGCGCTACGCTCATTGCCCCGTTAAGCTCACTCGATATATCGATACCTCGGGGCTCAAAGGGCGTAACCGCCATTTTGGCAAAATTGACTTTTTAATGCAGCCCTACTTATTTTTTTCTCCTCTATCGATCTGTATATTTAAAGTCTTCCTATTTGCCAAAAAGTGACCTATTTTTTGTAGAAAATAAAACATATTTTTTCAGTTTTTGTGTCGTAACAGCAATCATTGTTAATAATCATAAACGTGATGGGAGTAAACGACACCGTAGATGATACGAATATTCTTACGTGGTGCTTAAGCCCGAACATAACCATTTCTAAAGAATCAACTTACCAGATACACCCTTAACAGGTTCACTGTCCACAGCCCACATATGGGCTGTGGACTATCCACAACCACCAGTCCACAGCCCATATGTGGGCTGTTTATTCATACACTTTCTATGCTTTTTTGTGAGGTTGGACTTATAAGGTTTGGAGTTTACAAAAGTGGACTTGATAGAACAAACTATAAGGTATCAGAAAAGTATCGGGACATGAACGTCAGGCGTTTTTTTGATATTGTAAAACTAGGATAAAAAATGAAACCAAAAGAAAGGTATATTTTAATTGTTTATTCAATAATGTGAAAAAAAAACAATAGGGTAATGTAGGAACGATAGCAAATAAGATAAAAAAAACTAAATCTCTACGTATGCGCCTGTGTGAAACAACTTAGGCAATAAGGCTTCAAACACGTATTGCAAATCGTCGAAACTTTCTTTGCCTTATTAGTGGCAGCCTTTGGCGTCTCACCATTCTGACGATGTATATTGTAACATCCCGCACATCTACGTCTCTTATTTTTCAGATCTTGAAGGAAATGTTGCGCTGGAGTTGGTTCTCGTGATGAGCTTGACACACTGCTTGAAGATTGCTGGGATCGCAGGACATTTGTTGGCACGTGTGTTTGATTTGGGTCAATTAGTTTTTTTGCGATCTCTGTTTGAGCATGTAAAATTGAGCACTTCTGTGAAGGGTTTAATTTGTTATATAAATAAATAGAATTTATCAAGGCCACGCCAAAAAGTACGTCAACTGCGATCTTTTTGTACCATGTAAGAGTCTTTCTAATTGGAGAATAAAAACTGGCAAGTTCGTCGGCGAGATCGATGCCTTTTTTTCTTTGGTTATACTCCAATATCATGTTTGGTTTCAAACGTGGGTTTCTATCAGAGGACATTGACTGTTCATCGCCATGAAACGTAGATATCATCAGTACGTCTCGTTTGTCTTTCCACTTGAGTACAGTTATGTTATTGCGTTGAGCAGAAATTTGCTCACCTTTCTTGAGTTTTTTACTTATGACCAGCTGAGGCAGATTTTTACGATTCTTACGCAATGTGCCACAGAGATCAGTTTTATGGCGAAGCAAATATTCCGCCAACGGGACACTTGTGTAAAAGTTATCGGCTATAATAATTCTTCCTTCGCCAAGTATTTTCTCACAAAGCTGAATTACTACGCTTCCTGGTTTATCTAAACCAGGATACTGTGGATCCTGTCCAGTATAAACTTTATACTGCCAGACATATCCATCGTCAGTTGTAGCCTTATAAATTTTCATGCCGTATTTATGACTTTTGCTCGGATTATATTGTCGCATAAGTAATCGACCTTGAAATGGCACCATTGATTCGTCGACGACAACGCACTCATTGGGAGTAACGAGTTTTCTGCAATTATCCATAACAATGTCTATCAATGGTTGTACTTTATACAATCGGTCATTTGGGTCCCTTTCGGCGAAATTGTCGACAAAATGCCAACAACGCAAGATTGCCACAAAACGGTTATACGACATGTTTATTTTGTGCATCAACGGATAGTAGAAAAAAGGATCAGTCTTCCAGTACGATTCCAGCGTTGGAAACTTGATAATTCCAGTTAACATGTATATGCCAAGAAATTTTTTCATTTCCGCGTTGTCAACAGGTTTCCAGCGAGACATCCGACCACTTCGATTAGAAACCATTGTTTGTTCGGCATAAATGTTGGTTTGTTCCGTCATCAAGTTCAGCACATTGTCATCAACTATTGTACAGAATAGACTATACAAATTCGCTTCTTCAGGTATATTTTCGGTTTGAATAAAATCGTGATAAAGTAATGGCTGCCGAGATAATCCCTGGACTCTGTAATTCCAACCTTCTTGTTCGTCTTGCCTTTGTAGAATTTGTTCATAATGTGACCTATCATCACTTCTATCAGCTGCATCATCAGCTTTTGAAGAAGATCTAGCGACATGGCTACGGGGGTTCACTGGACTGGGGCTGCGTCGGGCTGTTAGTGACGATGATGGTTGGGAGAGGATATTTCGACGAGTCACAGAAGTGCCAACGCTGGGGCTGCGCCGAATCACTGGTCTAATAATGTCATTGTGACTTACATCAGATTCCGGCGAATTTGGAATAAAGTCCGGATCAGCTACACTATCATCATCATATTCAATCGGCTCTTCATTTCCAATGCCTAAGCAGACACGATTTCCCACGACATCATGTTTTTCCGTTTCTTCTACACTACTATCTTCATCTGAACTCGAGCACTTTTCTTCTTCGCAGTCACTACTTTCTAAAAGTTTCAGTAATTGTTCGTCCGTGTATTTTAGACGACGACTCATTTTAAATAAAAAACAACAACAACTCTGACCAAATACAACAGAAGTTATAACTGACAAACAAAAACCATATGATTTTGATTATTGTTTGACATTTACACCACAGACAGTGACATTTGATGTATTGCCAGAGAGTAAAAATACATCGAAGGTAGTTCTATAAATAATTTTAGAATATATTGTCGTTTTAATTCAAAAAATAAATAAAAAACACAACAATAATTGGAAAAAAATAACAGCCCATATCATGGGCTGTGGGACTTATACAACCAGCAGTCAACATTTTGTCCTAATAAGTCCACAGCCCATATATGGGCTGTAATAAAAAAAACTATTTCAGTTGTTATTTTTATTTTTATTTATACATGTAACATCCCTTGAGACGTAAACTGACACAAATTTCACAAAAACCTACTTGGACTTGGGGGTCATATCTTTCGATTTGACTTGGACTGTGAACCTGTTAAACATTTATGTACTCTAAAATAAAATGACACATACGTCTAACAATTATCCCTTAATTGGTCAACCATATATACCTATATATTATGTGATTGCGAGAGCTTTGCTTGTGATTGTGATTTCTTGATTAAGTGTCATTAATGTTTAAGTTAAACGTTATAGTGTGATAATATTTTTAACCAAATTTAATATTTCTAGTTTTGTAAGTGCAGGTACCTAAGTATGGTCATTTTATTAAATGTATGTGTAATGTTAATGGTTCCACAGTCTATTATTGACTAAAATTGTTTAAATAATATGTATCGCAGGTGACGCAAAAATTATTGAATTTATCATTGTTCCTGAATCCTATTCAGAAATTTATTTTGTTTATGCACTTATTTTTCTCATTGTAAGATAGATTTTTAATAGTAGCAGTTGTTTTATTAGCCTCACAGATTATTTGTTTATAATCAATATGTTTGTCAAACATTCGTTATTCAAGGATGGTCAAATTTTAATGAGTCTGCTGTTTTAGTAGGTAGGAATACTTAAGATTACCTAATAACTTTTACCAAAAGACTTCATAAATAATATATAATTGATCTCAAGAGTTCCTTGTATTTTCTATACATTTTAAACAGAAGATTAGACATTAGTGCAAAATTTTGTAGCGATACCTAAGTACTTGCCATTTCAGTACAATTTAGTTTTAATCGTTCATTCTGCTTTACGTTAATAAGATGTTTCGTTACAACTGAAATTATATAAAAATAAGAGTTTTTTTCTTACTTTGTTTAATAAACAATATTTTCAATAACAAGTGAATTTTATTTATCATTTTTTTTTTATAATAAATGAGTTTTGGAATAGGTTTTAGATAGGTTAGGTTATTAAGTATAGATAAAATCAATAATTAGGTATTTGTATAATTAATTAGTTATCTGAGTCGATAAATGGTAATAAAATCTATAAAAAGGTTAATAAAGTACATAATTATATACAAAAGTTAATAAAGTTCCTAAAAATTGCACTTAAATCGATTACCTAAATGAAGAAAACAAAGCAGCTGTCTACAAACTGATAGAAATTGTGAGAAAATTGACCGTTACAACCATAGATTATACACTTATATACGGTTACAACTATCACTAATCAAATATCCATTGATTTTTCGGGCGTAAACGCCCCAATCATTCGATTTTCCGAGGCGTACAGACAAGCTATTTTTGTTAATTTTAAATTTATTTGAAATATAATTATACAAAGTTCTGCATCAAAAAAAAAAAAAAAACTTTTGGTCCTAGAATGGTTTATTTAGGACAATAATCGAGAAAGTTATGTCGAAAATATTTTTTTTTTAGTTTTGGCTCTCCTGTAAAATCGAGTTTTGGTGCTTACGCCCTTTGAGCCCCGAGGCATCGATATGCGTCCGAGGAGATCTTTGTTATGACGTTGTCACGTTCAACTAATGTCCTCAAACCAACTTTAGAAACAATTTTTTTTTGCACAGTTCTCATTGAACTGAACTAACTTTTTAAATAGAACCAAACCTACTTGATGGTAGTCCATGGTTAGTTGCCGTAGTCAATAGATGCCGCAACGCTAAAATCATATCAACGTGTTCCTATTTGAGTATATTATTATTGGCTGTGATTTTTTGTAAGGTCTAAGTAGTTCTCCATTCAAGCTGATCCAGATTAAGAAGGATATTTCCTGGTCTACCTTGCCTCTATAATAGACGACTCTGATAATTATAATATGCCTTATGGCTCAAATAAACCTTAAGAAACACATAATACTTAAAACGGTCTAACAGGTTTTCAGACTAAAATGTTTGAACTCTTAAGCTCTGTTATATTACTTTGATCAAAACTCTAGCCTTTGTAAATAATAAATTATACGAACCTTTATACTGTTAAAGTCTTTGATATAAAAATTGTATTATGTAATTTGTCTTTATAAATAATTGTGTAATATAAATAACATGCTGTGTGGCTACGGCACTAAAGAATTTAGCCACCCCCTCTCTTCCCGTGGGTGTCGTAAGAGGCGACTAAGGGATAACAAGGTTCCACAACCACCTTGGAACTTATGAAGCCGACCGATGGCGGGATAACCATCCAACTGCTGGCTTTAAAATACACAGGCCGACGACGGGCAGCAGCGTCTTCGGTGCGACAAAGCCAGTACTGCGGTCACCAACCCGCCTGCCCAGCGTGGTGACTATGGGCAAAACACATGAGTTCACGTTATTTTTGGCGTAAACTTGTGAAGGCCTATGTCCAGCAGTGGACTGTATAGGCTGTAATAATGTAATGATGATAAATAACATTGTAATTCATACAAATATGTCTGCAATACCTAATAATTTTATTTATTTTTTCTTTAATCTGCATTGTATACCTTATAGTATCCCATATAATGTTAAAAATGTTTATACCAACAACAATCGAAGCAAAATTATTTAAAAAATCAAGACCACCTTTTTTTAGCTACTCTTTGATCGATTTTTATCCTTCTTATATTGCTTATAAGTTTTTTAAAACACGATTGTATGTTAAAAAAATTAAAATTCCATGAATAGTAAAATAAAAATATGTTTAACATTTGATCGAACTTTCCTAAAGTAAACTTAGATACACATTTATACATTTTTTCATTAACTGTATAAAACATAGAAACTTTATTTATTTAACTGAGGTAGGGCACAGCAGGAATTTCCTGCTCAAAATATGGAGCAGCCCGACTGGGGTAGTACCTCGACTTTACAGAATCATCATTACAGCCTATACAGTCCACTGCTGGACATAGGCCTCCATAAGTTTACGCCAAAAATAACGTGAACTCATGTGTTTTGCCCATAGTCACCACGCTGGGCAGGCGGGTTGGTGACCGCAGTACTGGCTTTGTCGCACCGAAGACGCTGCTGCCCGTCTTCGGCCTGTGTATTTCAAAGCCAGCAGTTCGATGGTTATCCCGCCACCGGTCGGCTTTTTAAGTTCCAAGGTGGTAGCGGAACTGTGTTATCCCTTAGTCGCCTCTTACGACACCCACGGGAAGAGAGGGGGTGGCTAAATTCTTTAGTACCGTAGCCACACAGTACACTTTACAGAAGATCACAGCAAAATAATACTGGTTTCAAGCAGTATTGTGTTCCTGTTGGTGAGTAAGGTGACCAGAGCTCCTGGGGGGATTGGGGATTGGGTCGGCAACGCTATAAGCTACGGTAATCGCTTACCATCAGGTGAGCGGTACGCTTGTTTGCCGACCTAGTGACATAAAAAAAAAGAAAAGTATATAAATATTACATTGAAACTCGACGCACAAATCGGACCTATGCTAGAAAGAGCATGAAAATAAAACAAGGTCACTTCCAACTATGCCTACACGCCATATTAATATACTTTGTGAAAAATTTAATACATCCATAAATCCTCATTACAGCTTAAAGACACATCAAGATCCATCCTTCCCATCCATGTAAATATAAAAAATTAAAATGACACAAATTAAAAAAAAAATTCACGCACTCATCGCTCGTGTCGACCCGCCATCCGACTGCATCAGACAAGAGGCTCTTGTGTGCATTCCTAGCATCACATTATACTGTATTAAAACCAGTATGATGCTCATTGTATACGTTGTCTGTGACAAGCGTGTTTCGTATTGAATACGTACTTGAAATGTCGGTGATTTTATTTATTATTTTTTACGTTTACTGTGAATTTAATGTCTGTTTACTAAAACGTTATTATTACGTGTCATACAACATACACACATATAACATACACTCACGGTCGTCTGTTCTTACGGTTAGCAAGTTAGTGCTTGTGTTATTATAGGTAACAGCCGACTGATGACCTTTATATATTTTTAACCGACTTCCAAAAAAGGAGGAGGTTCCCAATTCGACTGTATTTTTTTTTTTTTTTTAATGTATGTTACTTCAGAACTTTTGACTGGGTGGAGCGATTTCGACAAATTTTCTTTTGATCGAAAGGTAGTGTGTGTTATTTGGTCCCATTTAAATTTATTTGAGATCTAACAATAACTTTTCGAGTTATATCTAATAATGCGTTTTTACTTGACGCTTTTTTCGTCGATCTACGTTGTTTTATACCGCATAACTTTCTACTGGATATACCGATTTTGGTAATTCTTTTTTTTTAGAAAGGGGATATCCCTAGTTTGGTACCGTGATAAGGAAACCAGGATCTGATGATGGGATCCTAGAGAAATCGAGGGAAACTCTCAAAAATCCGTAATAACTTTTTACTGGGTGTACCGATTTTGATAATTCTTTTTTTGTTGGAAAGGGAATATCCTTAGTTTGGTACCATGATAAGGAAACTAGGATCTGATGATGGGATCCTAGAGAAATCGAGGAAAACTCGAAAATCCGTAAATTTTATCGAGATCTGATAACTACTTTTTCAGTAATCTTTGATAACGCGTAGTTACTTGACTATTTTTTCGTCGATCTACGTTGTATTACTCGTCGATGTAATTGAAGTCGGTTTCTTTCGTTTGCGAGCAAACACAATTATTGTTGATAAATATACATAGAATTAGTACTCATTCTTATCATAAAATTTGTAAAATATCTCATTAATTTTTCGAATTAGTTTTGTTTCTTTTGTACAAAATATCGAAGGAACAACATGCGCTGTGGTCAGAACACCAGCTGTTGCAGTAGCGGTCGTATATTCAATCTGCACTCGTGACAAGTGTATATAAAGTCTAAATAGATCTCTGTTTAGATCAAAGAATATATGCTGTTGTTGTGTTTATTTACAAAGCTACGATTTTTTTATTGATTCAATCTCAGTATTTATACTTACAATAGGACGCTAGAAGCAGAATGTTGGTCGTATGACTTTGCTAACATAGTTTTGAATATTAATCAAATGTATAGGTATTAACATAATGGAATTAAAGAAAATTTCAATGCCGCTTTGTTTAATACATTTTAATAAGTAATGTAGCATAAGGATGGTAGCCTAATTCAACATGCTGCTCCATTGCGGGTTGGCGGATAGGTTCTCTACTATGAGAAACGTCGCTATCAGGTATTTTTGATAACAACCAGGCCCGACAGCTTAACGTGCTCTCCGAGGTATGGTGGGAAGACCCCCAAGGACAGACATCGAAACCGGAAAGCAATATTTGTACAAATACAAATATCCATCCCGAGCGGGAATCGAACCCACAAAATGTCGGTGTTTTAGGCGACTCCTCGCACAATTACACCAGAGCGGTTGTTACCTCTCTCTCTTGTCGGTCCCTCATGTCTGTCGTGGTCAGCAGCAGGTCTCTGTCCATGGCGTCTCTTACGACCGTGTAAAACTTAGTGGCAGATGAGTCTTGACTTGGCCTGCCTTAGTCGTTACTTAGCAATATAATTTTAGTCAAGTCAAAAAACCTAATAATAGCGTCCTACGTCGCCTTTATATTTTTTAAGGCGGTTAACCCGAAAAATGTCGAGTCGGGGATCTTTTCCGCAGCGGCTGTGACTTTTTTATTGTTTCATAAATAAACCGTGATAAATGGACTTTCATTTAATCGAAAACGGGACCGAAGAGAAATGCAGCAAAATAATGTTTTAGCCGACTTCAAAAAATGAACCGTATATCAATATATAATATTTTTTATGCGTATTCTTAGTCGATTATGAACTAATTTTGTGGTTTTTTTTATCTTATATTAGAAAGGAGGTATCCCAAGGGTGGTACTGTGATAAGGAAAGTAGGATTCGATAATGGCATCCCAGAGAAATTGAGGGGAATCTTCGAAAATCCTAGTGGCGGCTAGTGCGTTTGTTATTTTTTTTCATCTTACTTACCTGTTGATGAATGGAAGTCGGGTTTTTTCTTTTGCGAGTGATTGTATTAGTAGAAATAGCCCCCGTTCAATTTTTTTTTCGATGAAAAGTAGCAATTTCATTTCTCAAGGTCTATTCTATCCGTTCAGTGACTCAGACGTGTAAGCGTGACAAAGAGTATCTTTTCAACATTTCTAATTTATTTTTTATTTTTTTAATATATTTATAACAGTAAAAAGCTGCCAGTGTCGGACCATCCTAGCGATTCTAGACAGTCTTAGAACTGTTGGTCTGAAGTAAAACGATCGTAAAAAAAACGCCGATAATAAAAGAAATATTGTAGTACAAATGACAGGTCAATTAAGAACCCGTGACTGTCGTGAAACATATTTTGAAAAATATTACCTATTGATAAACTAATTTTAAAACCTAGTAAAAAAGTAATCACATGATATACGCGTTGTTCAAACTCACCACTGTGCACTCGTAACTATGCACGCGTACAATATGCAAATATTTGTTAAAATATTCAATTTTGAAACGTCATGTATCGAACAATGACGAGCACCGGTAAGTAGTGCATTGGAATTGCTAATCAGGATTGCGCACTCGATGTTCAATGCACATACTTATAATATCCCGTTATTTGTTGACGTGAGTATTTTACGCACAGCGAAAATAGATTTACTACAGTAACAAAAGCCGTAATTTTTAATCTGTTAAATTCAAGAATCTATTAAATTAAAAATAAAAGTATTAAAATTTAGGAGGTAGGACTGTAGCAATCTGACCGGGGAAGTACCTCGACTTTACAGAAGATCACAGCTAAATAATACTGGTTTCAATCAGTGTTGTCTTCCTGTGGACAGCCGACCAGAATTATTGGGGGGATTGGGTATAGGGTCCGCATCCTGCTTGCGATGCTTCTGGTGTTGCAGGCGTCTATAAGCTACGGTGATCGCTGAACATAAGTTATGTCGCCTTTGTTGTTAGTGAAGCCACAAAACTCGGCTCCTTAAAGTAAATACACGCGCTCACGCACACATATGCATCAAACTACGCTCATTTTCGTTAGTATGTCACGAGGCTTCATACGGTAACTTTGCTTATAAAATGCCGTCTTGTGTGATTAAATGGTGCAAAAACAATACCAAAGTAAACAAAAAATCTGAAGGAATATCGTTTCACACGTAAGTACATATAAAACTTTAAATTTATTGTTATTCCAAAATAATATTGAGGTTATTCGGAACCTATAATTTCAATGTCACGAAATGACGTACCACGGGAGTGTTGCCAGTAGTTCTTTTTTTCAATACCCCAAAATGTGGGTAAGTAAATTGTACGCAATCAGAAAAATAATTAAGTAAAAAGTAGACATAGTTATTGTTTTTTTTTCTCGTGTTATTTTATGTTACATAAATTGAAAATAAAAAAATCAAAATATATTTATGAATTATTAACTCGTTTGTTTTATGTTTTAACTTTTTACAATTTTTGAGTAAACTAGGTACCCATATTTTACTATCAAATTTCATGGTTTTAGGTTTCCAACGAATATTTTAATAAGAGGTGAATGGGTAGCGGCTGTAAGACTGAGAAAATGACCACGATTATGCTGGCCATGCGCATAAAGTCAATTTAATACGATTAGTGATTGAAAAATATTTGAACATAAGACTACATCATATTAGTAAAATGCAAACAATGACGATGACTCTGAGTTCTAAGCGACAAAAATTTAAAAAACTTTTACAACATAAATGATTTAAGAAAAATAGTTAAAAAAACCGACTGCAAACTGAAAACAGATAAACAGAGGGGATAGGAAGTGTCCATTCATACGATTATCTTACGAATATATTTTTTTATTATTCTACCGATTTTTTGTTTTATTTTTAGTAAATTTATTTAAAACTATAAACAGGTTTTTATTTTCACATACCTATTTTACCTATATTAAATTAATTGTTTAATAAAAATTTTAGGGACTTTTTTTAAAAGGTGTCAACACTTCACTCACTCACACATCTTTAAAAAAGTGGCTTCAGTTTTCTGTTCTAGGTGCGTTATCTACCTTTTTTTACTTGATCTATGTTGTTTGCCGACCTCTTTATATAAAATGAGGGTAGATCAAAAAATTCCTTATTCAAAATATTTTGATATATCTACAGTGTTTGGTGTGATTATCTCATGTCATTTCATATAGCTCTTCTTTTATAAATTCAAATTATTATTTAATTTATATCAGTTTTAAAACTTACAATTATAACGAACCGACGACGCTTGGGTATAAATGAATATTTTTTAATATAATATGTCGATAATCGTCAATTTTGCCAATAAACTTATTGCCGCTGAGATATTTGTAATATTAGTATTTGGTCGAAATAGATAATTTATATTTATTTATTTATTAAGTCAGTCGCTGTGACTACTGCACCTGCTTCGAATTATCTGTGAATACTAATTCGTGATTAATACTAATTACTCTGTCCACAGACCTATTGGATTAGTTCCCTATAACCGAAATACATACAATCAATTCGTAATACAAGCTTTAAGGTATAAGGTACGGGTCTATGTAATATATGACGATTCTATATCTGTCTATCTATGTATTCATATATTAAATGTACATATGAGGGGTTTAATTGCAACATTAGCTCACGTACATTTACGCATTTTTTTCTTAAAAAAAATTACATTTCCATCAAGTTAAATATAAGCTGAAATTAACTTATACCGCTTGTAAGTATCGTACCGATGGACAACCATCTACTTTCCTACTAAGGGTGGATTGAAGAGTTAGCAGATTTCTTTGGAAATAAATAATAAATAAATATTTACAATATACACACACGGTCGTCTGTTCCTAAGGTAAGCAACTTAATGCTTGTATTACATTGTCGACTGGTATGGCTACATATTTTTTTTAAAGACATACATATAAATAAATATATATATTACACTCAGACTCGGGGTGGGAATCGAACCCACAACCCCGGAGCAGAAAGCAGGGTCACTACAAACTGCGCCAACGGGCTAGTCAATGGTAATAATGGTAATAATTTTCCTACCACGACTACAGTTTCCTAATAACTACAAGAGTCTACGTCTTTAGGTTAGTTAGAAGACAATCCTGGTGGTGCTTTGATTCCACTCAGAGTAGTTATCCTAGCGCAAATATTTTCTTCTTATCAGAATGTTTAGTATATTACTTTCTAACAGAAAAGAAATTCAAATGAAATTTTACCCAAATAAAACGAAAAAATATTAATTTTAATATAAAAACATTAGGTTTGTTAATTAAACTCGTAATAACGTTTTCTTACCTTTATTTTCGGAGACGTTACTTCGATAACAAAATGAAAGAAGAGTCGGCGAAAACTCATTAAATTCTTTAAACGGATCGCGACAAAGTTTGAGAATTCCTCGCTCTTAGAATTTAGTGTCTTAATGAAAGTATCATTAAAAGACTTAATATCTTTCGTTCAAACGTTTCGACTTTAAATGTTTCATCCCATTTTTCTCAACACATCGAAACCTGGAAATTTGCCAAATTTAGGTCAACCTAAGAAACCGTGACCCAGTTCAACAATTAAAACTATATTCTGACACTTGAGTCTTGCATTTTTTAAAAGTTTTACATATATTTATTTTGACTTGTTAAATAACTGAAGTTTGCCGAGTAAAATTCCATTTGTCGATTTACATAAATTTGCAATTTTGTTTAACAGGTTCACTAATTGCAATCGTTGTAGCGTTGTGATGACGACAATTCTATTCGTATCTAAAAACATTGTATTTATGTGTGAATATTAGTCCTGGTTTGAATATTTCTCCTTGTTAGTAACCTTGTCAAGTCTCGTATAGTACGTATAGCTCTCAATGTTTAGATAAGTATCTATTGACGATGTTTATTTTTGTTACTTGAATTATATATTAACATAAAATGCAATCTTGAGTTGTGTTACGCTCCACCCTTTCGCCTGTGAGAGAAGAACCTTTTACCATACTGTAGAATACATTCAGTATATTTCAGATATCTGTTATGTTTAATTAGTGAGTCTCCATTTCAGAAGTCTGAAAACTAAGTACGGAGACGACAAATCATTAAAAAATATACGAAGTCGTGTTAAAATTGCATAAAATTTTCCATTCTTTAACTATATGAGCGACATAATAATTTCACTTTGATAAAACGAGACGTCTAATTCACAAAACCGTAGAAAATTGATTGATTAAACGTAACCTCTTTAGTGACCTTTTACTTTTTTAAAAATATTGAACATTTTCAGAATAAGCGAACTCCTAAATGAATGACGAAACTAAACGTTTACTATTCCCCATCTGCACTACCACGAACTCCATGACTAAACAAGTCCGAACTGACCCAAGCCGCACACAGTCAAACACGTGTCCATATTAAATTTGAAAATAGTTTGGAATTGCGAACAATTTACCACGGTATGATACTTCAACATTTGCAGACGAACCGGCGAGCGGAAAGCAATTAGACGGGCGAAACATGTAATGACTGACGCCGACTCACATAGCTCCACATACGATTGAAACATTTGAGCGATTATCACTCTTAACTCGTTTGTATAAGGGCGATAATTGCTTGCGTGGTTTAAACACATCAATACGTGACGTGCTCGAGTGTTCAGTGGGAGGGTTGTCTATGCTATAATAAACAGAACTATATGTCTCTTGAGGCTTCATTCCTGTTAAATTTCGATTTTAGTCAGTTCAGTTGATATATCTTATAAGGTCTGCCCAATAGCCAATCTAGCACAATCTATTATAGCTCGACCATCATATTTTCTATATATATAAGCTAATACCATATAAACCATTTTTTTGTGTAATAAAAAATATATTTAAATTCTCCCTAATACACTAGAACCTCCAAAGAAGTAAACAAAATTTTTCTAATCATTAATACAGACACAAAACTGCCTTCTCCTTTATGGAGAAAGGGGCCTATGCACAGCAGTGGGATGTAACAGGCTATATCGTGGGACAAAAATAAATCACAAAAATATATTACTCTAGCATAAAGACTTACACCGAGGAGGAGCAACACTAGAAGCATAGCAAGTGCGTTATCGATCTACTTCCGATCCCCCCAGAAGCTCTGATCACCACAGGTACACAACACTGCTTAGCTAGCTCAGTTTGGATCAACTTACTCTTGATTTCAGTATAAATACGGCGCTCTATATCCCGTGATTCATTTGACTGGAAACGCAATGACCGTGCGGGCGTTTCAAGCGGTACAGTCAAATTAATTTTTAAACAAACATTCGCGTTGAATGTATAATTTTTATCCAAATTTAAAACACTCCACTCACAAGTTAATTTTTATCGACTGTCCTCACACAAGAAAGCAATTTTACTACCATGTCACGCACACAAATAAATGTTGATTTAGAATAAAACCCACACGTGAAAAGAATAATTTGTTATATGATTACAATGATGACTATCAAGCCACGCACACAAATGAATGCTGCAGTAGGATTGAGCGCACACATACAAATAATAGTTAATTCTATTACTAGAATGATAAATTCCGCGTTACGCATACAAATGCAAGCTTCTGTAGAATAAAACGCACACATGCAAACAACACTTTGTTCTATTAAATCGTCTAAAGTGTCGAATATTGTCGACAGCCCTGCACTAGTTGATATGTACAAATGTTCGGATTGAATGGCTTATTCCATCGGTGAGGGCTATCGAGGTTTCATAACCGTGGCCCGTCTGATGCGCGGCGATTTCAATCTCAGCTCATTGTTTACCTTTTTATAGGTGGGTGATTGTTTTTTTTCCTTTTTCCAGTCTGATTCATATGACGTGATGTGTATGTGAAGCGTTTGGACTATTTGGTCTAACTATTGTGTTTTTAAATTGTGAGCGAAATTTGCAGATTCATTAAGTTGGATAGGAGAATTAAGTTTGTCCAAATTTTTTTGCGATGACAAACCGTTAGTTCCAATTACAAATGGAGCCATAACTTACTTACACATGCCATTTTTTAGATATTGAAATATAAAATTTTTATTACTTTAATTAGTGTTTGTATAAATTCCTATAATTTTCTAACAGAAACAGTTTCTTGTTTTACGTAGTGTAATGTTGGGTATGGGCAAGGAAAAATAAAGCATTAATAAATTATTAACCGTTTAGATCCGTTCTGATGTCACAGACTTTCATGTTATGCACCTATGCTTTGCCGTAAAGGGAAATAGTGTCCTAAATCTTATGCATTTTAGGAGAATACTTAGAAATGCCGTGTAAATAAATAAATAAATAAATAAATATCATATAGCATACACACGCGGTCGTCTGTTCCTATGGTAAGCAACTTAATGCTTGTGTTATAGGTAACAGCCGACTGTTATAACTATTTTTTTTTGATAAATATACATAGAAATAATACATATATAAATACAAATATTACACCCAGACTCAGGCGGGAATCGAACCCGCAACCCGCGGAACAGAAAGCAGGGCCACTACAAACTGCGCCAACGGGCTAGTCAAAGTAGTAGTAGTAGTTAGTAGTGTAAGAAAACATTATTATTCTATCTTACGTATTTCGGAAAATATCTTAGAAATGTTTATTCATTAATCCAAGTTACAGCAGTATGGTGTATGAAGGTCTATTCCTCACGCCTCAAAAGAAAAATGCCTTCATCCAGTATTACTTTATTACATTAAAATACACTTATTTTAAAAGTTATAATAACATAAAATCATCCAAAGCTTGTAACTTGCTACTAACATTATACTATAGTTGTTTAGTTACAGAATTGAAGCAATAGCTGCAGTTCTAAATCGCAGTTGCTTCCCCGCGAACCATTAAACAAGAACTAACTTCATTTCCATCTACATCATATACCTGAGATTTCAGAGAACAAAACTTAAACTATTCAAAATATATTTTATTCGAGGAAATTCTTCTTATTTTCTTCTATGAAAAAGGGTCGCTTCAGGAGTATATGTTTAGATTAAGCCTACACGCACTAAGCGATTCGCTAGTACATTCTTGATTCATACGGCCAAAGAATGGAACTCTCTACCAGCGTCTGTGTTTCCAGAAAACTATAACCTGGGGATCTTTAAGTCGCGAGTGAACAGGTAACTTCTAGGTAAGCGTGCTCCATCTTAGACTGTATTTTCACTTATCATCAGATGAAAAAGTGGTCAAACGCAAGCCTATCATTGTATTAAAAAAAAGATTAAAAATGCAGATGGCAGAAGTTATTGCATACCGCGGCCCTTAGATATATATATCAGAAATATAACGGAAGTCGTTTTGGCTACTCGTAAATTATGTAGTGTGTAGTGGTGCGTGTAGGTTCTTAAAACACCGGCGGTTTGTGGGTTTGATTCCCGCTTGGATACGCTGTAAGCTTAGCTACGACTTTTGAGCAATTAAATCGTAGTATATTCAAATAGATTTATATTTGACATAGATTTGTATTTTTTTTGGATTTGATGATGCTCTGAAATAGCATATTATTAATAATAAACAATGTAGGAAAATTCTTAATCAATGAAATTTAAGATCTAAATTTCTAAATGTCCTATATTGAAAAAAAAATATATAATAAAAAAAGCTAAAATATTATTTCCCAACATCCAACGATCATTCAGATTATACAAATCTTCGAAGAAATCTCTTTATAATCGGTCCAGGGAAACCCGAAGTACGGAAAAATACCACAAAAAAAAAAATTAAGAAACTAACAAAGGCTTAACGTTTAGCGTCTCTTTTTCAATGCTTAAAAATGTCTCCTTATTACAAATAGAAGGCGATGTTTTGTTAAGTCGAAAACTTTTATGGTTAGTTAGTGGACATATACAATTGTATTTGCTTGCAACCGAAAAAAATACTGACTTCAATTACATCGACCAGAGTAATGCAACGGAGTAGACGGTAAAATAGTCAAGTAGACGTTATCAAAGATTTCTCAAAGAGTAGTCATCAGATCTCGATTAAATGGGACCATGTGACAAACATGACCTCTCGATTAAAAAAGGAACATTGAAATTGGTCCACGCAATAAACGGTTATATTGTACACACATAAAATAATAAACTAGCTGACCTCGCAAACGTTGTTTTGCCATATATTTTATTAACCTTCTCAATCCCCGCCTTCTCTTATAACTTAGGGGAATGAAAAATAGATGTTGGTCGATTCTTAGACCTACCCACTATGAATACAAAATTTCATGAGAATCGGTCAAGCCGTTTCGGAGGAGTTTAACTACAAACACCGCGACACGAGAATTTTATGTATAAGACAAAACGACTGGCACTTATAACACTTAAATCATCTCACCGTGATATTCAAACGCTAGTAAATTGGCCGTTACTTCAAGATTTATCTTCTATAACGAACCGGTAGTTTATTTCAATCGGCATTATTATATAGGAAGTAAAGTAAGTAAATGGAAAAGAGTAACATAATTTTCG
Source organism: Melitaea cinxia (assembly GCF_905220565.1). NCBI lineage: Eukaryota > Metazoa > Arthropoda > Insecta > Lepidoptera > Nymphalidae > Melitaea > Melitaea cinxia. Next base: position 20,461,593 of record NC_059394.1, read on the forward strand.
AATAACAGAATATCATAAATGTAACACCGAGTGTAAATGTCAAAACAGCAGTTTCAAGTACTCTTTGTAATTTAAATTATTACAGAGTCACTACTAGATCATTGGATGATATTTCCTAAGGCCTCGAAAAATATTGTAGTTATTTGTATTGTAGATCATTTTTAAAATATCAGATAACTTTGATTACATGGTAAATCTGGAGTAGCCCGACTGGGGAAGTACCTCGACCTTACAGAAGATCACAGCTAAATAATACTGCTTTCAAGCAATGTTGTGTTCCTGTTGGTGAGTAAGGTGGTCGGAGCTCTTGAGGGGCTAAAGGGGATAGGGTCGGCAATCGATGCTTCTAGTGTTGCAAACGTTTATAAGCTACGGAAATCGCTTACCATCAGGTGAGCTATAATTATGCTTGTTTGCCGACGACGTGTTGGCTATCAAGCTGCAGAAGACGAGTAGAAGATTTGGATCCAATCTTCTATCAACTAGCCAAACTACATATTGACGAATTGAAACCATACATTTATCAAGCTCTCATACATTTTACTCTACTTGTACAATAATGTGTTAATTGTTACACGAATCCACTTCGGTATTTTCAAAAAAGTTTAAACATTTGAATACTATGAGACGCACAAACGTTTGAGGGTTATAACGAGGGTCTCATATCAGAGGAGCACTTGTCAGACTCCCGCATGCCTTTACATTTGACTGGATAGTAATTGTTACTGGCTGCTTTGTGACAATGTCACGTACACACGATATTGCCTGCGGTTTTGTTCGAGGAATCTTTTTAGGGTTATGAGGCCCTTGTACGTGTGCGTCGGTATTTACTCTATTTATCTTCTCTTTCATATCAGTAAATATGAGGTTTATTCGCACATTGTTTTGTTGACTATATTATCATTGCTATAATAAGCGATATGACCGCCTTTTGTATATATCTCTATATTTTCTTTTTCGGTGTAAATGTTTTTTTTTTTCTCTGATAGTGTACAATAAAGAGTATTTGTATTGTATTATCATTGCTTACGAATATAGATTTGATTATTTTTGAAACGCTATTTATTAATTGTTTTGCATATTACTTTCATTTTCTAAAACTTGCATTTGTCTATAATAAAAGTAATTATTATAATTGCAAAATAATATCTTCAAGATTTGTATAATTTAAAAATGAGTTTATTTAGAAACAAATTAATAATAATTTTCTCAAGATATTTAAAGAAACAAAACAAAATTACCTGAAATTTTTTAAAACGATATTATCTAAGTTCAAGGCGACAATTTTTCTCTCAATGTCCAAAACCACCCAAAATCTATATCACAAATAGGTACTATACATAAGCGAAAATTATATTGTCTGATTTCCCCCTTAAAGCAACAGCAACAATCAAAGAGACGAAAGCGTGTATTATTCACAAAGTTATCATTCGCCAGCGGCTGGGCGGTATTAAAAGGCAACTCAGAGACACTGATTCAGTGCTGCTCATCTGAATAATGCCATCCGCTGAGCGAGTTTAACACTCTCCCACGCTGAAGGACAGTGAATAGAATTCTTGGTTTAAGTTTAGCATCAAGTTATATCTTGAACTTTAGTTTTGGAAGGTGTTAGTTGTATTGATATAATTATAACAAGCTCAGAACTTAACTGTGCTGACTAGAACTCTGTAACAAATCTATTATATAAAATTCTCGTGTCGCGGTGTTTGTAGTTAAACTCCTCCGAAATGGCTTGACCGATTGTCATGAAATTTTGTGTGCATATTGGGTAGGTCTGAGAATCGAACAACATCTATTTTTCATACCCCGAAGTTATAAGAGAGGGGGGTATTAAGGAGGTTAATAACATATATTGCAAAACAACGTTTGCGGGGTCAGCTAGTACTTTGTAAAAATTGCATATTTGCTTCGATAATTTCCGATAATGATCATTTTGATGGAGTAATATTATAAATTTAATTTACGCTGAGGTTAGCGATTGCAATTGTGGTCTAGAGGTGATATCACTATTTGGAAACATTTATTTCTTGCCGAATTTAATGTCCACATGATTCGCTCTAGCAACAAAGACTAATCTTTGTCGCTAGCCTACGGCTTTACAGGTTGTTTGAGTCTGGTTCAACTTTTTCCACAGATAATACTTTTATCAATCTCATTAAAGATAGATAAAATGTGAAATTTATGTTTGAGTCATTCTTATGCGGTAGCAAGCATGGTCTTCACAGTTGACTTTTGCACTAGCGAATACGATCCCTGAACGTGGCAAAGTTATAAGACATCCTAATTGGTCATTGTCTGGGTGGTTATAATTACCGGATTTTCACTACAAATTCCATTCTTCTGGTAACTGTCGCATGGGATCCCTTGTCAATTACACTTTTACGGCCGATCTTACATGGAGAGAGCATATATGCCCAACAATGGGATATTCCATGGTGAATGCGAATGCGGTCATCTATCCATAAATCTACGTCAACTTATAGATCTTCTTCTTCTTCTTCTTAAAATGGCTTTCAATAGTGCCAAATAAGCACAAATGATTTCGCCAATGTCACGTAGAAAAACTTATAATATGTAAATGATGAGTCAAAAGATAGATTTTTTTGTTAAACATAAAACATATCTAAATCTATACAAATAAATAAAATTGGAGTTTCTGTTTGTTAAAATTAAAATAACTGCCTTTTACTAAATGCATATGGGTGTATGTATACACAGTACATATACCAAAATAACATTTCTGTCTGTCTGTTCCAGCTTATTTCTGAAACGGCTAGACCGATTTTGACGGGACTTTCACTGGCAGATAGCTGATGTAATAAGGAGTAACTTAGGCTCCTTTTATTTAAGATTTTTTTTATAACTCTGCGAATTGAACAATAACTTTTTTGTAAATTCCACGCGGACGAAATCGCAGGCACAGCTAGTAATGTAATAAAATAACAAAAATATATAACATATAATAGTATACGTGGATGTAAACAAAATTCCGTTTCAATAAAACTATAACTGATACAGTCATGTACTGACAAAATAAAACCGGAATAACGTCGGGAAGCGATGAAGTTTGACGAACAATTTGCATTTAATAATATTGTTGTAGTTTTACTCCGCGTTTTCTACGTAAAATATAAACTAACTTCGAGTTAAGGCAACACTGTTGCAAGAAGGTTGTAAATAAAAGCATCCGTATATAGCTTCGGGAAGATTATTGCCTGCATAATAGTATTCTTGCTGTTGGTGTACTTCATTTTTGAAATTAAATTCATTTATTAAACGTATATATCAAACGAAAGTTTATCTTTAAAATATTTTAAAAAAATTACCACAGCAGCCTTTCGCAGTCCACTACTGGACAAAGGCCTCCACAAGTTCACGCCAAAAATGGCGTGAATTCATAATATGTTTTGCCCATAGTCACCACGCTGGGCAGGCGGGTTGGTGACCGCAGGACTGGCTTTGTCGCACCGAAGACAAAAAATAAAAAAAATTACATACTTCACAAAATTTGTACGCAAAATATCACAAATAGAACAATTATAACGCCTTATTGCATACATTCAAAACAATTAAAATAATTCGATTTAGTGATGCTTTGTACTTCGATAACAGAGGCAGAGCACAACAGCAGGAAATATCCTTCTTAAAATCTGGAGCTCATCGACTGGGGACTTACCTCGACCTTACAGAATATCATAGCTAAATAATATTGCTTTCACGCAGTGTTATGTTCGTTGGTGAAATTGGGGGGTAGAGTCAACAACACGATTGCGTTGCTTCTGGTGTTGCAGGCGTCTGTAAACTACGTCAACCGCGTACCAGGTGACCCGCTTGTTTACTCACTTAATTGTATACAAAAATAACAATTAAATATATACGTAGAGATCGTGAATCTAATCGCGCAATCCATTATCTACCATCTCTATATAGATAGATGAGTGATCGTCTACCAGCCACAAACTTAGCCCCTACAGACACACAGTATGATAAAATAGTACAATAAGTTCAACAGAAACGTCAGGGAAATATTTTAAAGTGAATGGTATTATTCAAAAGAATAATTCTCGGATAAGAGTCAGAGCTGCAATAATTTTTAAGACCGGGCCACGGCTGAATTGCATAACACTCGCTAAGATTAACCCAGTGAAGTTTTTAGCTATTCAATTATGGCTCCCTTTTTTTGATTACTAGTGATCGCCCAAAGGTCGAAATTTTACGGTAGTTAAAAATTTAAATCAAAGAAAACCAAAACAATTATGAAAATATAAAAACTTTTTTTAAATTTTTTAATTTCATTACAGACTTTGACAATCAACAAATGCGCGTGTGTGTCAAATACATGGTAGTGTGTGTAATGTTTTGTTTATTGATTTAATATATTTTTATGCATTATTTAAAAAAAAAATATTAGCATTCTGCACTCCTTCTCTATGTAAACTATAAGTGTGCGAAATTTAATACTCGTCCGTCCTCTCAATTTTCGTAAAAAGGGGGACAAAATTTTTGCTAATGTTTTAATATTGATAAAATTAATATAATGTTAGATTAAAGTTTCAAAAAAAAGTTTAAAGTTAGTTAGTTTCTAGATTTAAAATTTTAATTAGAACTTTATAAAGCTCACTGCTTAAGAATCGATGTAAGGCTTTTTTTTATAAATTAGGTCGGCAAACAAGCGTACGGCTCACCTGATGTTAAGAGATTAACCATAGCCTATAGACGTCTGTAACAATACAAGCATCGTAAGCGCGTTGCCAAACCTACTCCTATCCCCTCCTAGGAGCTCTGATCAATTCGCTCACCACTGGAACACAGTACTGCTTGAAAGCAGTATTTATAAGAAATATGCTTGAAAACAGAAACTTACAAGATTAAGGGCCTATTCTACAAGTTGTGGATAACGCTATGTCATAGATAATGATATCCCACAGATACAATTTATTGATGTACTTATTATTCCTATACATCATCGAATTCCACTGTATTTATGAGATACTTCCATTCACTTGTGTGTATCTGAAACTTGCACTATTGATTAAAACATTGTTGAATAAAATAGGCTGTAATGGCCTAATCTATCTCCTACTGTTAAAGTTTAATCGTAACTTATTTGTAGGATAACTGGTGTAACAGGCCCTAAACAGTTACTGCGCCGATACGAGTAGTAAGCGTTAACTTATGTTTTCATCGTAGAGTTTTATTATTAGAACCTTTGATTTTTTTAATTTCAATGTAATCGTTCTTAAGGCATTAACTCCAGATGATTTTCCGAGCTGACAAAAATATCACTGTTCAAATAGACTTTGAAAGCACCTTCGAATCGTCATTTTAAAAATATAATTTCAATTATTTTTAAAGGTGAAGCTACCATCGATTCGAAATGCAGATTAAAACGGCAAGAAACGGCATGAAACTTTTCATGCCTTTTTCAATCACGCAATTATTCTTGAAAAAAAAATGTTTTTATACAATTTTGGTAATATCTTGCATAGAGTATTAAGTCCACATACTACGTACATCGTTACACATACAACATACATCGTTACTAAGTCCACAAACTCACATTTATTAAACTTTCAAGGTCATAATTAACTCATTAAGGAGTTTTAAAATGACAATCGCTGTAAAAACAAGTTTTTAGAAATAAGAGCATAAATAATTATTATTTCACAGAAAATTATTTTTACTTTTTTTATTTGGTAATCCATTTATAATAATACTAGCTGACAAATACTCGTATAAAATATAACTTTGAAAACTTTCACATAAACAAACAATGTAAAAGTTTCAACTTAAACGTGTGACGGCGTCTCATTCCAGACTTATCTAAACATCGTATTTTTAAACCGGTTCATAAAATAACGCGGTTTATTTATTCGCCAGTAAATATCTACGAACTTTTGTAACAGGAATAAACTAGACAATCCAGACTAGTTTAGTAGGAAGAGACTAGACAATCCATTTCAAAAATCATAGAGAATCAAAAAGATTTATTTGCGTAAGATTTAAAAGCAGTTTTGAATTGTTATAACACTAAAATCATTGGTAATTATGTACAATCGAGGAGTGTAATTTAACCCTAACCTATCTAACTTAAGAAGTACAACGTTTAACGACAGTTTCGTTATACAAAAAAAAAATAACCCTAACCTATCCATACACTCCTCGATTGTACTAATTATCCAAATCATTAATTGTGGTTAATGCAATACAACGCAATTATTATTTTTATTAATTTTATTTTAAGGATGTCGTAATGGAATGTAAATTATAATATTATCTTATTAAAATATCCCACTTTAAGACAAGATATTAAATAAAATATTATTCGAGTTCTTGTCTGACAACACCATGAAGTTTTTATATCTCTGTAATGTTAAATAATTATGTTTTGAAGCAGTGTTGATTGATTGGGGATGGGGTAAGCAACGCGTTCGCAATGCTTCTGGTTTTGCAGACGTTTGTCTATAAGCTACGGTAATCGCTTACCATCAGGTGAGCCGTACGCTTGTTTGCCGATTTTATTTAAATATATATATAATATTAAAAAATTAGAAACTTACCGATATTTTTATATTTATATAATATCTTTTCAACTTACCTGTAACAAAACAAAAATATTAATTAGTAGATTGCTAAAAATGTTAAGTGAATTATTAGACTAAAGGTGTGTTACTGAAACACCGGCTGTCGCGGGACTGCGAACCAGTTTGTGCATTTTTGGCTGCTTTATAGGGTAATAACTCAGTCTTATAATGGTTCTGGTGTAGTGATGTCAATAGTTACCTAAATGGTGGCAGTCTGAGGTTTCATAATGATATTTGTACCAATGTCGCTTTCTGATCTATGTTTATCATTTCGGAGGTCTTCTCACTGTATTATTAAGACAGTCAGTCAGTTCACACCTGATAGCAATCGTTATCCGCCATTGGGGATTAGTGGTGTAGCATTGTAATTAATTGTTCCCCAAACATCGTCTATATAGAGACAGTGGCCCAATCGTTAGACGTTAACAGACAGATACATTTTTCTTCAAGTCAGAAATTACTCATCGTAAAATAATAAGAAATTGTGTTATTTAGATCATACGACTGAAACACTACACAATAGACCTCCACTGTACTTTAGATATACGAAAGATAACTGGCAATAAGAGAAAGAGAGGAATAAAATATGTGCTTGCACCTCTCTCTTATTCCGTTCGATTCGCCATACACGCTTTTCGTAACGCTCTCGTCACCCATTGTAGATCACGACTGAAAACTCTCAACGAAACACTTATTTCTCACTTCAGATCTATAGTTATTCATTCACAATACACACTTTTAACTACATTAAGTAAGTTATAACACTAATAACTTATACGCCACTTATCGAGCAGCAACGCTAGCCGCACAATAATTAAACAATAACTGCTTCTTCACTTACTAATCATCACATTTTTAAGACAACAATCCTGCCAATAGATGACAAAGATAGTGACTGACCAATCAGAAAATTATTATTAACTATTCAGAAGATGGTGTCTCCATCTTTATGCTCTTCCGGTACTTCAACAAATAATAATCACATTAAGAACACTACAATCTAATGAAATTACAATCAATACAATCCTTTAAAATTATTAGAAGCATAAATTTGAATGATAACTGTATTTATTTGCCAACTACCCTACAAAATAAATAATAAAGATGGCGACTGACTAATCATAAATTAATATTAACCATTCGGAAGACGGTGTCGACATCTTTGTACTGTTCCGGTATTAGACGGTTAAACAATAATATAATCAATACAAAATCCAATATTTTCATAATTGTTAGAATTACAAATTTAAATGCTAACACATTCACCATCTTACTCCGCAAGTCGAGTTTACGTAAAGAAGTTTTACTTCAAAAATAAATAATACATAAAAATCCATTTAAAAATTAATTCGAATTTATATTCTGGAAGAGAAGAAAAGAAAAGTAAACGAACCGTTACGAAATTTACTTTTATATTTAAAACATATTTGAGGGTACACTAATACCCGAGGGTCGCGCCACCATCACCGAGCAATTACCGTCACGCTACGAAATAGACTCAAAAACCGTTTCGTGAAACTTTGATGGGAATATTTGAATTTGAACGTCACACTACGAGAACGAACATCGCTCGTATCCCTTTAATAACGTTATGGTAATAGAGTTATCTAAATATGAATTAATTCATTACCCGCGATGTACGGTGGTGGTTATTTTGGCATACTTAATCGACATAGTAAAAATATTTTTGTTTTTTTTTGGTTGAAGTTAAAAATAAAATACAGCCAGTATTTCCTTAAATCATGTTTTTTATCGATGTAATTAGTCCTTGAGTTTTTAGTCTGTGGTTTTAAGATAGGGCTGTCAAATTAGAAGTTAACCAGAATCTTTATTTTGTGAATCAAATGGTAAAAAAAAGCAAGGAACTGCGAAGGAATGATAAACTATTACTGTCGTTTCTTTGTTTTTAGCTTTGTATTTAGGTGATTGGTTAGTAACGTAATTTAGTTATGTACAGTTAACAATATAATTCTTTGTTTTCAGAGTAACAATTTGTTAGCCTCCATAGTTCAAGATATAATTTTATACATAAAACATTCAGTCTATAACATCCCACTGTTGGACATAGGCCTCTTTCTCCGTGTAGGAGAAGGATTGGAGCTAAGTCCACCACGATGCTCTACTGCGGGTTGGCAGATATGTTCCCTACTACGAGTAACGATCACTATCAGGTATTTTTGAAGAATAGACATCCAAACCGAAAAGGAATATTTGTACATATACAAATATCCAATCCTGAGCGGGAATCGAACGCGCAAACACTCCCACTACTACCAACACGCTTATTTTTTTTATTTTTTTACAAGTGATATACATCCACGGGCTTATGAAACCATGTCTTTTTTTATTCTAAACAATAATTTTTAACAAAAAAAAAACCGACTTCAAAAAGGAAACTAAAAAGTGAAAAATAAATTTACTTAGTACAAAGTAATTCGTATTTTTATTTAGTTAATCAGAAATTATTAAATAAATATTTTATAATTTTGAAGTCGGTGCCAAGTAAAACAATAACTATCTAGTATCTACTCAGAAGTTGTATTCAGTTTTCTTTCATAATTTGTTTCATTCACAATTAGGTTGAATACTGTTATTATTCTGTTATTGTTTTGACATATCTAATAATATTTTTTGTACTTGTTTGTTGTGTGTGTGTGTTGTTTGTATTTGTTATTGTAGCCAGGTTGTTGTAGTATTTACTTGGCACCAACTTCAAAATGATAAAATATTTATTTAATCATTTCTGATTAACTAAATAAAAATACGAATTACTTTGTACTAAGTAAATTTATTTTTCACTTTTTAGTTTCCTTTTTGAAGTCGGTTTTTTTTGTTAAAAATTATTTTATTTTACAATTTTTAGTGATGGGTAGACCTAACAAGGATGCTTTTTCTCTTATGTCGGGAGTTCGGAAACATACACAATACACAAGCACAAACACCCAGATCATGATAAACATCTATATGGCCAATACAAATGTCTGTCGTGCGCGGGGATTGAACCCGCTAACGCCAGCGCAACAGCCGGTGCTGTGACCACTGCGCTAACGCGTCGACATACTATGAGTAAAGTTCGCTATCAGGTGTACGTAATAACAACCGGGACTGACAGCCTAGCGTGTTCTCCGAGGCTAGGTTGGGAGAACCACAAGGATTAACAACTAGATCAAAAATAAATATTTATATAAACATAAATATCCACTCCGAGCGAGAATAGAACCCGCGACCGTCGGTGTTTAGGCGCCGCCGACACAGCACACGCACCATTATATCAAAGCGGTCGTCAAACAGCAAAAGGTAACTGCTGTAAATTGTTGAGAAATTCCCTCGAGTGTTTATGGGCTCCATCATCAAACCTGGTCCTGCGACACAGGTGATCACACAGCAGGTAATTGCTATAAATCGTTGAAAAGTTCCCTCGACTATCTTTCGTCTCCATCATCAGACTTTAATGGCACTTGTAACTCATATAGATGCAAAGTTCTCATCAATAGAAACGAATTAAGTTCAAACAGCAGGTAATTGCTATAAGTCGTTGAAGAGTACCCTCGACTATCTTTCGTCTCCATCATCAGACTGAAATGGCACTTATAACTCATATATATGCAAAGTTCTCATCAATAGAAAAGAATTAAGTTCAAACAGCAGGTAATTGCTATAAATCGTTAAAGAGTCCCCTCGACTAACTTTTGTTTCCATCATCAGACTGTAATGGCACTTATAACTCATACAGGTGCAAAGTTCTCATCAATAGAAACGAATTAAGTTCAAAAACCAGGTAATTGCTATAAATTGTTGAAGAGTTCCCTCTACTATCTTTCTTCTCCATCATCAGATCGACTCCAGACTTTTATTAAATAGTAGTGCTTTATAGTACTTAATGAAAACATGATTAAATTTACTAGTCACCCTTACGATTTTTGAAAGTTTCCCTCGATTTCTCTGGGATCCCATTATTAGATCCTGGTTTCCTTATCATGGTACCAAACTATGAATATCTCCTTTCCAACAAAAAAAGAATTATCAAAATCGGTTCATAAACGAAGAAGTTATCTCTTCCAGCTTCTCCTTAAGTTCCTTGGCAGCCTCGACTGTGGTCGTGATGACGACTTCCTCGTCCTCATCGAATTCCCTGACTATGCGAGTTGTCTTGCCACATCCTGGAACCCCATTTAACCAACAAAACGCTTATTCTTATACATATGCTAATAATAAAAACTAAAGTTTATCTCAAAATTCCAAAGTATGCTGTAAAAGATTATATGTAAAGCAATGATATTTTGATTTTGGTTGTTGGATAAGCAATTTTTTAAATGCTTTTGTAGAAGTGATTTACATCGGTAAGTAAGCATTGGTAGCCAATAAAAATTAAACACTCATTGGAACCAACCCAAAAAATACTATTAATCATTCGAGCAAACGTAAATGTCAGCAAGTCAAACATTAGCATTCGATTAAAAAATCATCAGCAAGAAGTTATAAGAGATGTATAACACACATAAAAAATGCAGTCGAATTGAGAAACTCCTTTTTTGAAGTCAGTTAGAAAGAGATAAAAATGTATAGTATATAAATATAGCTCCTGGGAGAAATTGGGTATAGGGTCGGTAAGGCGCTTGCGATGCTTCTGGTGTTGCAGACGTCTGTCTATATGTAGGCTACGGTAATCGCTTACCATCAAGTGAGCCGTAAAATATATATTCCTATGTCCTATCATTCCTTTGTATGAAGTCAATTATACAGATCGTAATATATATTATGCTCTATTCAGTCTTCGCTGATATCAACGCAAAAGTTTTAATAATGATAAAATATTTAATAAAATATCAGTTTTAAGAGGAGTCCTATTGTAATAATACACTTAACAAAATTCGTAGAAGCTTTATTATTTTCGAGTCTTAGTATTTCTATTACTCAGAGTATTGTCGAGCTGTGAAATTTCAATCAGAATAAATTCGATTGTTCTTTAAGCGCTAAGTTGACATTTAGATTTTACGATTTGTCGTAAGGTTTTTAATTAAATGAAGATGATTTTTTGATGAATTTTAATTATCAGTTTTTAATAATTTATTAGTTTAGTTGTCAATTAAGTTTTGACTATTTGCAACTGAGCTGTGCAAAGCAAGGGTACAATTAGCTGAGCTCATGACTTCTTTCGCGTGGAATAGAGTGACATTGGACAGCATTTTTCGGATATATCTTTTGGTTTGTTTTGGACTATAAACACCGTCGTTTGGGTATTTAAATTTTCAACTGCTGCTGTTTCTTCTTCTGCTGTTTCTGAGATAGCGCGCACAAAAATATTACATTTACATTTTTATTATATGATGATATATTATCAAATTTTGAAACGTTGTATCGCAAAACGTCGGTCAAAATCAAAATAGTCTTATTCAAATAGGTTTCAAAAGTATCTTCAAATCGTCATCTCACACAATAAATTTTAAGTATATTTAAAAGTGAAGCTACCACCGATTCGAAATTCAAATTCTGCAGAGGAGAATCGACAAGAAACTCCTAAGTTACTCTTTTTAAAAATATATAAAGTATTTTAATATAATAATAATATAATATATGTACACTTATTATTTATATATGGATCATAATAGTAATAAGAATAATGACAATAATAATTAAGATAAGGCGCAATATAATAAAAAAATAACAACAATATTTAAAGGAAAAATCTATATCCTTTTTCCTGTAAGATATCAATTAAGTTAGCATAATTTTGGTCGGTGGACTGACGTCTGCATTAGGAACACTAAGATAGAAAGAATATTTAGTTATCTTAATGTAAGCTGCAGTAGTGTACCAAGTAAATGATCACTAACAACAATACTATTACTATTTATTTATTTTGTTTCAGACATAGTCCATATCTTGATGTCAGTATTACAAAAACAACTTATATCTAATGTTAGTAAATCAATATGATATGATATTTAAAAAATTTTTTTAGAATTCTTTCATGTGTGGGTAACACAAAAATAAATAATACGAACTCTTTTTTATATTTTTAACCCTTTCAACGGGTACTAATAATTATCACCAGGTGAAATATCTTCATATTACTTATCTTTACGTATTAAAAAAAAAACAATTCACAAAGAATTTAGAATAGTTCAAAAAAAAAAATACATAAATCGAGTAGCATTATTGTAAATAAAATATTTATTTATCTGATTATATTTAATCGTGCGACAAAATATCGATAAGTGTAAATATATTGTGATTCCGTGTATTGTTACAATGTCTTGCCTGATCCTTTGTTAAACTCTGAAACAATGACGGCAAAAGGCTGTTGGAAACTACTTAAGCCGGTCTATAGCTTAGGAATAATATTTCGGATTACTGTTACAGGATAATGTTATAATGTAGTGTTGTGTATCTGAGGCAAGTAAAGTAGAGTTCATCAGGTAAGAGGTAAGTCTGTATCGACAACGAAGGTAAGGTTGGTAACTGACTGCGGAAATACCTTAAACTTGCAGCAGATCACAGCTAAATAATAATGTTCTCAAGCAACAGCGTTTCTGTGGTGGATAAGATAACCAGAACTCCTGGGGTGTTTTGAAGGTAAAATTGGCAACGCGCGTGTGATGTTTCTAGTGTAGCTAGCGCTTGTTGGCTATGGTAATCGCTTACTATCAGATGCACAGTACACTTGTTTTCCACCCTAGTCCTGACATTAAAACTATAGCGACTAGCCCGTTGGCGCAGTTTGTAGTGACCCTGCTTTCTGCTCCGAGGGTTGTGGGTTCGATTCCCACCATGAGTCTGGATGTAATATAAATATTGATTTATATATGTATTATTTATAAGTATGTTTATCGAAAAAAAATGTAGCTATACCAGTCGGCTGTTACCTATAACACAAGCATTAAGTTGCTTACTTTAGGATCAGACGACAGTGTGTGTATTGTCTAGATATTTATTTATTTATTTATTTATAGTAACTAGTTCCCAGAAATAAACTACTATAAAATAGCTAGGCTTACTACGATATATAATCCAGTATTCATACTTTTTCTTACATACTAATATCGGCTCTTAATACTGCCCTTTTGTAACAGTACTAAGATGTATTGATAGGAAAGCCTATTACTGGCCTTATTATTTTTAATATTATGTTAAATGTTATATACGAATTGTAACGCTGTTGGTTTTTGAATAAAAAAAATAGGACTTACCACAATTACCTTTGTAAGAATTCTGATATATTGAAGACGCTGAAGACACAAAGTCACATATAAGTAAAAGTATTAATCAATTAATTAAATAAAAATTAACTTTGTTGAAATAGGCTTTAAAAGCACCTTCAATATTCATCTTACAAATTAAAATTTTAACTATCGTTAAAAGTGAAGCTACCGTCGGTTTGGAATGTAGATTGTGAAGAACAAGAAATTTCGCGGTAAATACTAATAGTAGCCACGAAAGCTTAAAACTTATATCCAGCCTTTGAAGGTAAGAAAGTATTTCAGTTAAGCATTTTAAAGTTCAAATCAAATCACAGTGTGCATGTGCTTATGGATCTTCCCATGGTGACTTGGAGAGCAAGCTATCAGTTCAGCTTATCATCACAGATGCAATAGCAATCTTTACTCACAGTAGAGCATATATCCGATAGCCCCAGTGGAACAGCATGGTGGATGACATGAAGAACAAGACCAAAGCCAAGTGGAATGTTACAGGCTGAATCAAACATAAAACAAAGTTAGTCAAATGTAAGTTAATTAGCAACCCAGCGTCTTCAGTCCTTTATAAACGAGTATAGCCCAGTTTGTCAAGCAATTAAAATTATAAACACGGAATAATCTTAACGCCCCTGATCAGATTAAGCGCTTTGGAGGTCGAAAGTAAAGACATTTTACATTGGGTGATTTGATACTCTAGGGTTAGATGGGGCGATAATTATTTGAATATTCTGTAAGCTTTTCTTATATTCACATCATTATATTTATTGTAATAGATAGAAACAGTTACATTGGTCTTTTTTTAGTAAAGTAAACAAAAAAGTTTATTACCTACAACTAGTTTTATAACCTACTAGCTGCCCGTAAAGATTTCGTTTTGTCAAAATTTGATAGCATTTTCTTTTAGTATAAAAACCTTCCGTAGGCCTTTAGAAACATACAAAAAAAAAATCAGCTGAATTTGTCAAGCCATTCTCAAGCCCTTAACGTAGCTTATAGATGCCTGCAACACCAAAAGCATCGCAAACACGTTGCCGACAGTCTCCCCAGGAGTATAATATCTTCAAGAATTTGTTGCTTGAATATCACTATCAAAACAGTTGCAGTTCGTTGTTCAATACTAATAATCCTCTTCATTCAAATAAAATAAAATAGGATAGTTAAGGAATCAAAGAAAAACGTCCAAAGTTACCTCAGAACTTTTTACTGCACTCAGTAAAAATATTTATATAATTAATTAAGGTACATTCTCAGAATATATATAACACATTATATTAACTAATTTTTAAATAATGTCTAATAAGTATTCCATTACGGTGATCGTTCCGCTGACCGCTTTTAATGCTCTTTGTGTTGATTGAAAATTGGTGACTGTCATCTTCCGTTTTACTTAAAATCGGGATCTGACAAGTACGTTTTTAGTTAACTCTAATAATGGGTACTTACTTGACTATTTTTTCGTCGACCTACGTTTTATTACTGGTTAATGTAATTGAAGTCAGTTTTTTCCGTTTGCGAGCAAACACAATTATTATTACCTACGTCTAGTGTATACAGACCTTAACCGAAGAGAAGTGTTCGAATAAAGTTGGGTTCGAGTTCTGACAAAGGAAAATACATATTAAGGCCGTTGTTTTTGAGTTGGTTCATGGCTGGGAAGATAATCAATCTAAACTTCGAAAGTGGGTAGTTCAATTTTAAAGTTATCGCAATTTAAGAGCCAGCAAGTCAGCGAATTAAATAAGTGGATAGTGGATTGGAAATAAATGCTATATTTTTTTTTATGTCACTAGTTCGGCAAACAAGCGTACGGCTCACCTGATGGTAAGAGATTACCGTAGCTTATAGACGCCTGCAACACCAGAAGCATCGCAAGCGCGTTGCCGACCCTATATACCCCATCCCCCCCAGGAGCTCTGGTCACCTTACTCACCAACAGGAGCACAATACTGCATGAAAACAGTATTATTTAGCTGTGGTCTTCTGTAAGGTCGAGGTACTACCCCAGTCGGGCTGCTCCATATTTTGAGCAGGAAATTCCTACTGTGCCCTACCTCGGTTAAATGTATATGTATGTAGTAATTGATGTCATACCTGTGAATCAGACATTGTGAGGAAAAAAATATTGTTGAAAGTTTTGTATTATTATCATATATCTACACAAGAGTGCGTGATTGAGAACAACGTGACCAGGGTCATGAAATACAGTAAAGAGAAAAATCGTAAGCTATGATTTCGATAATTCCTTTCATAAAATCAGATCAATAAACAACTCATCTGATGGTAAGCTATTACCGTAGCTTATAGACGCCTGGAACCCTACACCCAATTCACCCCAGGAGCTCTGGTCACCTTACTCACCACTAGAATATGACACTGCTAGAAAGCAGTATTATTTAGCTGTGATCTTCTCTAAGGTCGAGATACTTTCCCAGTTAGGCTGCTCCAGATTTTGAGCAAGTTAAATTAACTTTAAATTTATTTATAGACAGACATATTTTGTACTAATCGTTATCATCAGAGTTTTGACATCATCAATCTCAGCATGGCCTAGATCTATTCTCAAAATATAATAGTTATTAAGTTCAGATATCAACTGAATACTTCACTCTGCCCTAAATGTATACATCTTTTTGTGCAGTATCATCAGAGTTTTAACATCATCAATCTCAGCATGGCCTAGATCTCTTCTCAAAATATAATAGTTATTAAGTTAAAATATTAACTGAATACTTTTCTCTATTCTTAAGCAGATTAGCTGATTTTTAATTTTTATTTAATACTAGCTGTACTCTTGCGCGCGTTTCTACGCTTTTTTTGGTCGTACCAACTCAGAAACCTTTGTGGGTTATGACATGATCAAATGCATAGTTTACGATTCTATAAATGACATACAGACAAACATTCAAATATATATAAAAATATATATGCTTATATATAAAATATTTATGCTTCGTGTATATATGCATTTACATATACAGCCATTAGCCCCTGACTGGTATAAGCTAGCATCAGAAACGGAATGAACGTAACCACAATTCGAAATAAACCATTTGAAGCGTACAGTTCGCCGAAACGCCAATCCCACAGTCGGCCATTATTCTCGAAATCCTCTCGCAAATATTTTAAAGAGGATTTATCGTTCAATGAAATAACGCACCACGGTGTCCACTAGAGAAAAATGAACTGAATTTACATTTCCCGAATTGGTCATCTAGTAGGGGTAACCTCTAATGTTAAAAAATAACAATCTTATAGCCTAGTAGCGTTAGAATTAATTAAGATTATACTCAGAATACATATAATATATCGTATAAACTAATTTTTAAATCAATCTGATCTAATCTAATCTAATCTATCTGATTCTAGCTTTTACCTGCGGCTTCACTCGCATTGAATTTTTTTAGATAAAAAGTATCCTTGCTACTTCTTATACGTTCAAGACTATGTGTACAAAGTTTCATGATGATCGGTTTAGTAGTTTTCTCGTGAAAGCGTAACAAACAAACTTACATTAACATTTATATTATTAATAGGGATGTATCGCGTTACGGAGTGCACAACATTCTGCAATATATTAATGTAACCGAAGCAATTATATTTAAAATTAATGAACATCGACATTCAAAAACAAATGTCCCACTTAACAAGCAATGAAAATTGATTCAAAATCATTGACTAAAATTAAAATTAAATAATTATGTCAATTTGCAAATAAATAGATTAATTTATGTTTCTAATTATTTATTAAATCAAATGCAAGCTAAAGAATTTTAAAACATTTACAAAAGAAAAGAAAAAAAAAAACAAAATTTAAATAAAAAATGAGCTTATCAAAAAGGAAAAAAAATGTCTTCGCTTGCAAACTAAAAATAACCGACTTCAATCGCATCGACAACTAATACAACGTAAGTAGACGAAAAAATAGTGAATACGCGTTATCAAAGATTACTCAAAAAGTGCTCATCAAATTCAGCAATTTAATTAAAATTCGGTTCTTTTTTTATTATTGTATTTTTTATAAATATAAATAAATAAATATATCTTATAAGATACACACGCATATTGTCTGACTATTTATGCATTACTTTTGTGCTAGTTCCTTTATAGGCTATTATTCTCACATTTCCCCCGAACGACGCCACCGTGTCATAATTCACGACATTTGACGTTTCATTTAGTTAAATAATATGCGAAAAAGAATTGTTGTTCGCTCTAGAAATATGGTAAATATTTGCAGATGTATTTGTTCAAATTTAAGGAATATGTAGTTGTTTATTAGCAAGTAAAATAATTATTCGGTTATACATTATTTTATTGTGATTTTTTTATCGATAAAAATCAAAAAACTACTTACCATTAATTTCATTTTAAATAAAATAATAATTAAAATGAATTAGATTTATAATAATAATAGCAAACTGCAGTAATAATAACAGTCATCACGTAGACTATTCATTAGATACTGTACAGCCATCATACACAGACTATACGGACGTTTTTTGCCGGCTGGACATGAACATCGTTCCAATAAACGCATAGCGCTTACCAGTCATAAATAACCATGTTTATAATTATATATCGGGAGGCCAGAGACAAACAACAGAAACACAAACAACCAGAACACAATATATATCACCCGTAAAATCTATATCACCTTTAAAAATCACACAACATCATTGCTGCCGTTTGGTCAACTGGTCAACTTTTCATAAATACACAAAAAGCAACAGACACAAGAATGCAATAAACATGAAATGTCTAAATGTTTCCCATAATATACCATCAATGAGCGGTTTCTAAATCGTCGAACCGTTACTGGCCGTTAGTGTTAATAACGCTCTGGTCATTATGTGATCATTAGTTTAGGTCTGAACTGACAGACTCAGTCCCCTGGCAAATGTACGTCGTGTAGCTCAGCATTTCGAGCCGAAATACTCAGAGCTGATAACAAACGAGATTATAATGAATTCATTGCAAATATGTGTAATTTAGTTAGTATATATTTTGTAATACTAAATGTCCAAAGTGCATGATTTTTCAAGGAATTATATTCAGAACCTTAACTTCCAAGTTAGGTAAGTTTAGTCGTATTGAGACGGTTTCGTATAATGTACTACGAGTGTACTAGCATGTGGGTTAGCGATTTGAAACCAACGTTTTTCTACTTTTCGACTGCAAAAAAGGGGAGGTTGCTAGATTCGACCGTGTATCTTTGTATACAGACTAGTATTATTTATGTTTTCGCTATCTGAACGCAAAGTCTGATTATGTAACAATAAACTAATTTTTGGGGAAGACATTGTGTGCCACACACACTGTGGCTTGTAACACAGCCTTTTAAGCTAGCACGGGCTTCTTGATAATGTAAACTACATAATTTGAGCAAATAAAAACTATTTATTATTATTATTATATTATTATATATATATTATGTATGTTCGGAGGATAACTTCGTCGTTTATGAACCGATTTTGACAATTATTTTTTTGTTGGAAAGGAGATATCCTAAGGGTAGTGCCATGATAAGGAAACTACGATTTGATGTAATCTAAGAGAAATCGAGAGAAACACTCGAAAATCTTAGTGACGACTAGTGCATTTGTTAATTTTTTTTTGTCTATTTAATTATTACTTGTCGATGTAATTGAAGTCGGTTATTTTCGTTTGCAAACACAATTTTAGTTCGTAGAATAGCTGTGAATAGAACGAGAAGAAAATCGATTATTCAAGATAACAGCACCGCTGTCAGATCAGCATCTGACGTCAGATCCCTTGAGATTAATGCATTTGCAGTAAGAACACATTTCAATAGAGATTAATAGATTGAACTTTTGTTTGAATAGTTTGTATAATTTTGAGATAAAATATAATTTTATAATATTGAATTTATTATCTATTAGCGACCCGCCCCGGCTTCGCAAGGGTGCAATGCTGATACTAAATATACTACAGAATGTCTTTATTTATAGTATGAAGCTAGCTTATAGCACGTTTATTATAACATAATAACAACATTCAAATATGCGTCGTTAGATTACACGTTGTTACAGAATGCTTTGAAGAAATAAAGGTTCACTGCTCGTTCCCCGTAGGCGATAGCGTGATAATTTGTAGCCTATATTATGTTGACCCGACTTCTTAATAATATTCGTGCCAAATTTAAAGTAAATCTATTCAGTACTTTTTGAGTTTATTCCGGGCATACAGACAAACAGACAAAAATTCTAAAAACTATATTTTTGGCTTCGGTATCGATTGTAGATAACACCCCAAGTATTCTTTTAAAAAAATATTCAATGTACAGTTTTGACTTTCCTACCATTTTATTATATGTTTGTTATCTATACTTATAAAATAATGAGGGAGAAATTCTACGCTAATTTGTTTATTTGTAATGTTTAGCATCACTGTTAACCGGATTTGTACTCTAGTTTCAATAACGATCAATGTTAACCGACTTAAGTTCATTATCTTAGTTTTAATAATGGGAACTATTATAAAATTACAATATCCTGAATTAATTTCAACTCCTTATAGTATTAAATATAAATAAATACTATCATCCTACAATTTTATAGTATAATAGATGACGTGTCCAACTTCGTACCGCCTAAAATTAACTAACATTTGAAAGTTCCCAAAAAAAAAAAAATACACGTAATAACTTTATTTATGAAAAGCTACATTGGTAACATGCCTTCAACAACTTCCAAATTATGTCAAAGATAAACAAGCACTCGTTGTGTAAACATAATTTCGCAAGGAAGACAACGTAATAACCAGCTCTCAGATCGCCAGGGGACTGACCGGTCATTAGTTCTCTCGGTTCCAGAGAACTGACAGGAGCAGTCCCCTGTCGGGGCGGTGCTCGTAAATCCGATAGCAATTAGTATTCATGCAGCAAAAGGTATGTACCAATGCCATTGCATTTGATAAATGGAGTGTTAATGTATATATTGTAAAATGATTTTAATTATGAATTTCTAATTAAAATGTTGCTGATACTTTGACGGGTTAAAGTAGTGATTATAGATCTTGCTATTAGTGGTCGCGAGTTCGATTTCTGATCATGATAACATAATACATATGCAATACAAATATTTTTTGCAGTCTGAGCGTTTATTATGTATTTGCGGGTCGCTGACACAGAAAGTTTACAGAACCCTGTTGTATATTTTATTTGTAGCGTTTTTTTAGTTATTACCTTTCGAAAGATAATTTTTAAGAGACATTTTTTTTAAGTTACGTCACGAAATATGGACTAAAAATTGTTGTTATAATAGACTTAATGTGAGAAGATTCTGTGTGGTTACGGCATTACGAATGTAGCCTCTCTCTTCTCGTGGGTATCGTAAGAGGCGACTAAGAGGTAGCACAGATCCATTACCAACTTGGAACTTAAAAAACCGGTGGCGGGATAATCATTCAACTGCTGGCTTTGAAATACACAGGCCAAAGACTGGAAGCAACGTCTTCGGTGCGACAAATTCAGCCCTGCGGTCACCAACTCGCATGCCCAGCGTGGTGTCTATGGTCAAAACACATGAGTTCACGTTATTTTTGACGTAAACTTGTGGAGGCCTATGTCCAGCAGTGGACTGTATAGGCTGTAATGATGATAATGATGATTACTACAATTTTCTATTTTTATACATCAGTTTTCTGCTATCACTACAGTTTTCTGTTTTTATAAATGAAAACGAAATGTACGCTAATTCCTATACAAACATGCTTTTCGTAGCATAAGCTACAAGTTTCCGAGAGAGTGCCCGCCCGTTCACATGTTGAAAATAAAGTAAGTAATATTATTCTTGTCCCTTGCATTCGTTCATGCGCGAGGCGTCACGTCAAACAAGCCGCCATTATTCTCCGCCTGTCCCTTGCCACCACTGGTGTTTTACGCAAACATTGAATCGTTATAAACGTTAATAATAACGTTTTATAATGTTTTTTTAATTGGTTGACGGTGATTATTAATGTGACGCCGTGTTGGCGCAACGGTTACAGCCATGGATTGTACCTGTTGCGCTGGCGGTTGCAGGTTCGATTCCCGCACGTGACAAACATTTGTATTGGCCGTACAGGTGTTTGCCGTGGTCTGGGTGTATGTGCAGTCCTTGTGGGTCTCCCCCACCGTGCCTCGGAGAGCACGTTAAGCCGTCGGTCCCGGTTGTTATCATGTACACCTGATAGTGATTGTTACTCATAGTAGGGAATATATCCACCAACCCGCATTGGAGCAGTGTGGTGGATTAAGGTCTGATCCTTCTCCTACATAGGGAAAGAGGCCTATGCACAGTAGTGGGATATTACAGGCTGAAGCGTGATCATAAATGTTAATTTAATAAGTTGACACGTTAAACTCAACTAAAGTAGGTTGACATGGTGATAGAAAAAATGAGTTTATAAGTATTCGTCAACAAAATATTATTTCGGTTTGGTGAAAACTTAAATTATATAACTATTGTTACTTGAGGCGGGACTCGAACCCACAGCCCCTGGAGCAAAAAGCAGAGTCACTGCACACTGCGCCAACAGGCCGGTCATATTACGACAAATTAAATTTAAGTAAAAAATAAGTCAGTAATCAAGTTGATGCAATCTACGATTAATCGGTAAATTCTTATATTATGATATCTATATGAATATCATATTTACAGAAACGTACTCGAACATTGTTGATTGTATCCACATTTGAACAGCGTGACAGGTTAAGTAGTAAATCACTTTCTGTACAAAATCTTCTGCTAGAACTCTAATATTTATATACTGTAACAATAAGGGGAGTAAAATTAACAGAAAAGACAATCCTGTCACGTCTTACAGTCAATCATTACTCTCTGTCACGCTGCCGTCACACACTCACATATCACTTATATAGGAATCACGGAACTGTAAGACATTTAAATTTATTTGTAATATCACGTCATTTATAATTCGCATCATATAGTATTGTGAAAGCTGCTTTCCAAGATATAAGATTTTGTTTTGAAATTTTATATCATTGTGTCTTTTAATTAAAATGTAAAACAATGACTAATCATTTGATGTTAGGTTGTGTATATATATAGTATTGTAAACAATTTTTAATATCATATCAAAAATCGACCGTTCCAGCGGGGATCGAACCTGCCTCTCCGACTTACCGTGTCGGTACTTTAGCTAATTAAGCTATGGAACGATGTAACCGCTAGATCGAAATTTTTGATATGATGATTTTATATTCGGTCGATTTTTGATATGATATTAAAAAACTAGCTTAGAATTTCCTAATGTGTGGGTAACACAAAAATAAATTATATATAATATTGTGTTAAATAAAGTTTCCTTGACTTTTAATCGTGATACGATGAAATCTAAATTTATTAATATCATTATTTAACAAGGACAAGGGTTTGAGCTTAATCCATCACGCTTTTTTTTTTTTTTTGATATCGCAGGGTAACCCATTTACGGGTGATATCCAGGATGCCCGGGTAGGCATTCCTAGACCGTATGTCGGCTTAGCACTTGGGGGTGCACTACCGACCAAAACCCCTGCGGGAGCCTTCAGCCGCTTTAATTGGAGGGTCCCGGAACTGCAGGCAACAGGATCCCTCCAGCGACAGGCTGGCCTCGGCGAAAAGACCAGACTTCTCCTCCATGGGACTGTCCGGCTCACCTCTGAACAATCCCGACGACGCCATGTCTAGCAGGACCGGGTTCCCATCCCGGCCCGACATGGGCACAGGGGCGTTACTGGAGACGCATTAAGTAGCGCCTCCTACGCACCCCCGTTCGTCGCCTGCGGACGGAGGCCTCGTCGGCGGCCCCCTCTCTCATCCGCTCGTCGTTCTCCTTCTGGGACATTACTGTCTCGCAGAAGGAGACCATCGCCTTCCAGGACTCGTCGTCACCGAGCATCGCGGTGATAACGCTCGGCAGTGACAAGTCCCCTCCGAGGACTGTCGTCAGATCGCGACGTAGCGCCGCCCATCTCGGGCACACCTCGAGGGTGTGCTGGGCAGAGTCCACCGCCGCGCCACAATCGTGACATTCAGTCGTCGGTTCCCTTTGGGCCGTCTGACACAAGTATTCACCAAAGCAGCCGTGCCCGGTGAGAACCTGCGTCAGACGGAAGGTGAGGGGTTTGCGCTTACGGCGCATCCACCGCTCAAGGACCGGGCGCAAGGCAGCCGTTACGCGTGTGCCATACGGCTGCTCCACCAGGTCCTCCCCCCACCTCCGCATTAATGCTTCTTGCCCCATCCGGCGCACCCGTAGGATCCCGTCCAACGTGAGGTTCTCACCGAGAGCCCTCCTACCCGAGACGTATGAGTAGGTCTCGGCAAGGACCTCCGCCACGAGCTCCCACGGGGGGTCGCCAGCTAGAGCAGTTGCTGCAGCCCACGATACCGTACGATACCCCCGAATCACCCTCACCGCGATGATCTTCTGCGCCGACCGCAGTGCGGCCTTATTCTTCGCAGTGAGGCGATCCGCCCAAACCGGGGCACCGTTCGTCGCCATACTCCGGCAGACTCCGGAATATAGCTGCCTGCAGGCGGCGCTGGGTCCTCCGAGGTTCGGGAGGAGTCTGCCCAGTGCACTCGCCACCTTCACGACCTTCGGTCCGACCATAGCGAAGTGTGGACCGAAGGTCAACCCTCCGTCAAGGACGAGCCCCAAATATTTCATTTGGGAGCTCATCCGGACCCTCCCCTCTCCGATCTGCAGGGTAGCCCCCGGTGGGGGTCCCTTGCGTCCGGTCCCGCGAAAGAGGAGGGCTTCGGTCTTTTCAATTCTGACACGAAGCCCCAAACTCTTTATGCGGCTGATCACGAGGTCGAGTCCGACCTCAGCCAGCCGCGCCGCCTCCTTATAGTCTCGTCCCCGAGAGTAGACGAGAGTGTCATCCGCGTAGCAAATGACACCCATCCCGGGGAGGAGACGGCCTCGCAGGACCCAGTCGTATCCGATGTCCCACAGGATCGGGCCCAGCACCGATCCCTGTGGGACACCGCAGCCGACCCGCCGCCACTCCACGGACCCCGACCGATTTTCGAGGCCTACTTTGCGATCGGAGAGGTACGTCTCCAGCAGCCTCCCTAGATACGGGGGTACTCCGAAGAATTTGAGTGCCTCCCGAATCACTGCATGCGGGAGGCTGTTGAAGGCGTTCGCGATGTCCAACGACACCGCGAGCACCACCTCCCTCTTGTGTTCCGCTTCACCCGTCACCGCCCGTAGGCGTTTGAGGGCGTCGATGGTCGACCGGCGCGCTCGAAACCCGAATTGGGATTCCGAGAGTCCGGGTCCCGAGCCCTCCTCCAGGTGCTGAACGAGCCGGGAAGCCACTATTCTCTCCAAGAGTTTCCCAGCTTCGTTCAGCAACGAGCTTAATCCATCACGCTGCTCCTGGTTGACAGAAAATGAAATGGAGGGAATAACCCCGGGGAGTGTGGTTTTAATGTTTCAGGATATTTACATTATATAAAAAAGGCATTTCACCTCTATTCCGCCATATTTATTAAGTCAATTCATTTCTAAATTTAATTTATTCGAATTAAAAGCAAAATTGTATTACTACAAATAAATTCACACAAACACCTACAAATAAACCTTTTATAACATCGAGACACGATATCATATTTGTAGTCGAGTTAAGGGGATTTACTAAAAATTTTCGTCCAACTTCTTTAGTGAACCGCTATCATAGCAAACGATCTTGTTAGACGTGAGAGGCTATTACTCATTGTCAAGATATTTATACACAATAGAGTTATGAGGACCCTTTTCTGTCTACTTACGTAACAGTTAGCTGAAATGATTTATCGTTAGTGGACGACGCTATGTGTGTTACCTGTATAGCACTATCCTTGTGTGATATCATCACAAAATTATTTATAGGTTACTAGCTGACCCCGCAAACATTGTTTTGCCATATATGTTATTAACTCCCTTATCTCCCCCTATAAATTAGGAGGATGAAAAATAGATGTTGTTCGATTCTCAGACCTACTCAATATGCACACAAAATTTCATGAGAATTGGTCAAGCCGTTTCGGAGAAGTTTAACTACAAACACCGCGACACGAGAATTTTATATATTAGATAACTTAATTGAAATTTTAGTATTTTATTCATACGTATATAATTACAGTGAGGTTGGTAACTTGGTCCGACTTGTGGGGTAGCGGTCACTTGGTCGTTCCCCTCTACTTTGACAAGCACCATCAGCTTGTCTAAACTGTCAGGCTGCCTTCGCGTTGTTGGACCAAAATAACGAAGGACACGCTGGTAGCAAATGCTTGAAAGTCTGGTTTTTATGTGCAGTTGTTACCAACCTCACTGGTCTCCAAGTCACCGCAGCCCTGAGGAAAGCAGAGGACAGCACGGACTGGAGAAAATTCACAGAGATCGTGACCTAAACCCTGGATAGAGTGGACATGACCTTCAACAATGACGCAAACGACCGAGGAGAGAATATAATTACATTTTGTGTGAATATATATCCTGTGTGTTTGTTAGACATGATCCCCCCCCCCTCCCCGTCTCACTACTCTATCTCTGTCCGTGTGCGTGTTTGTGCGTTGTATTTTTTTCATCTTAGCAGTCAATTTTGTATCATTAACGTTGGATGTACACTTATATATTATTTAACTCTATTTAATATTAAAAAAATGGTCTCATTTTTTCCCATCTTAGACATAGCTAATCCATATGTTAAGATCTGCGAAGTTCCGTGAGCTAGGTTTTATATTTAATACATTGACAGAGTTAATATTATAATTGTCACTTGATGTCATTAGCCGCGATAATATCGTCCTTATGTAATGTATATTAAAACAAATGTTATAGTAATTAAAACGTGCGATTTTATTTACGCCCTAAAACCATATAACTAATCAAATTTTATTCACATTCCTGATTAGGATCATATTTTCACAAACACAAAAAATAAATAAATTATTTTAAAAGGAAGTACAAAACGAGTATATAACCCCAAAAACGCTTTCACCATTCTAAGCAATATCTCTAAATTTACGGGTCACATAATTTCGACCTAAAACATTTAGTTTATAAAAGGCGAGAATTCTCTTAAAACTACAAATTTTCCCACAATTTAATTACGAACGTTTCGCTTCGTCCTGATACCGGTCTCCCCGTAATTAAATTACCGCACGAATTCTAAATATATCCAATTAAAACGGCCGCCTATCGCAACATCGTGAGTGTATGATGAAAATTCAATTTATTGCTTGTAAATACGTTTCAATTTTAATGTTAATTTGTAAAATTATTTCTGAATTAAACGTGTCTTTGATCTTGTAATATGATTTATTTATAATTGTGTTTGCCGGTAAACGAAAAAAAAACCGACTTCAATTACATCGACAAGTAATACAACGTAGATAAACGAAAAAAATAGTCAAGTAAATACGCATTATCAAAGATTACTCCAAAAGTTGTAATAAGAATCTCGATAAAATTTAAATATGACCACATGATTAACATCGGCTTTCAATTAAATTAAAAATCATCAAAATCGGTACTCCCAGTAAAAAGTTATACGGATTTTCGAGGGTTTCCTTCGATTTCTCTGGGATCCCATCATCATGTCCTGGTTTCCTTATCACGGTACTACACTTAGGATATCTTCTTTCCAATAAAAAAATAATTATCAAAACCGGTTCATAAATGACGAAGTTATCCCCGAACACTCATAAAAAAATATATATATTATTATCGAATTGAGTAATCGCCTCCTTTTTTGAAGTCAGTTAAGAAGTAATTTAAGAAACATATTGGATTTTATTATAATCTGCGTTTAGGAAATGTATGTTTTTAATATATATATGTATATATATATATATATATATATATATAGAGGCAGCTTTGAAGTAGGCTTTGAGCTTGTCGAAACTTTTTAGCAGTCGCGTACGCGCTTACGCTTCAGTCTCTAATATCCCACTGCTGGGCATAGACCTCTTGTTTAACCCACCTCGCTGTTCAACTGCGGATTGAAGGATATGTTCCCTACTACGAGCAACCATCGCTATCAGGCGTATAGAATAACGACCGGGACCGGACGCCGCTTAACGTGCTCTCCGAGGCACCGCGGGGAGACCCACAATGACTATAGACCAGACCGGAAATAAAAAATTTGTATAAACCCAAATATACACTCCAAGCGGGAATCAAATCCGCGACCGTCGATGTTTAGGCGCCACCCACACGGCACACACACCATTATACTAAAGCCGTCTTCTTAGTAATGTTGTCAATGAATTATTTAATTCGTTTAGTACTTTTTAAAATAATTGTGTTTGCTCGCAAGCTAAAAAAAAACGGATTTCAATAACATCCACAAGTAACACAACGTAAATAGATGAAGAATTAGTCAATTAATATGCATTATTAGAGGTAACTCGAAAGTACTTATCAGATCTCGACTAATCCCCCCCCCCACCCCTCAATATAATACCCCCTTAAAAGTGATGAGGTAAAACAGATACATTTTCCTTTTACACAAAAGTTGCGCCAACTCAGAATTTTACACCTGTACCTTCTGTTTACGTGAAAATGTCGAGATAAAAAAAAAACTGTTGGAATATTATTCTAGACTAGCTGTGCCCGTGACTTCGTCCGCGTGGAATTTGACAAAAAAGTTATTATTCAGTTCGCTGAGTTATAAAATAAATAAATTAAAAATAAAATAAAAGTAGCCTAAGTTACTCTTCAGCTATCTGCCAGTGAAAGTCCCATCGAAATCGGTCCAGCCGTTTCATAGATGCTTGTTCCGGACAAACAGACAAAAATTGTAAAAAATGTTATTTTGGTATATGTACCGTGTATACTTCCAGATACTAAGGAGGTAGTAAGTAGTAAAAAGTGATTATTTTAATATTACAAACAAACACTCCAATTTTATTTATTTGTATAGATATTTAGGATTTTACGTTACAATTTCATTTCAAGGACTTCAGTAGATTTTTGCAAATGCAAAGTGAGTTATATTTTTAATTTCAGCTGGATTTATTACAGATGTGTAATATTGCTTTATATTTTAGGACAATACTAGCTGACTCGGGAAACGTTGTCTTGCCGCTAAACGCTATTTAAAAATAGGGATTGGTTGTAGAAAGGTGAAAATTTAGGGTAGTGTGTATTATTCGACGCCAAATCATAACAAAAAATAAATAATTTATCTAGGAATTAAAAAAAAATATTTAGGGGTGGACTACCCTTAAAATTTAGGGGGATGCAAAATAGATTTTGTTTGATTCTCAGACGTACCCAATATGCACACAAAATATCATGAGAATCGGTCATGCCGCTTCGGAGGAGTTTAACTACAAACACCGCGATACGAGAATTTTATATATTAGATAAGTACCCTAATATTAATATAAGTAAATTCATATTCAGTTCTTCCAAGTTATGTTAAATTGAAAACATTATAATCTTCTGCATCCCACAGAGTGAGAGTGACAGACAGCACATGATACGTGCGGCCTTAGTTCCTTAAGCACATGATACGTGCGCCCTTAGTTCCTTAAGCACATGATACGTGCGCCCTTAGTTCCTTAAGCACATGATACGTGCGCCCTTAGTTCCTTAAGCACATGATACGTGCGCCCTTAGTTCCTTAAGCACATGATACGTGCGCCCTTAGTTCCATACCACTCTGTTCCCTTTGCAACTGCTATTTAAATATTTTATCTAAGAGGAAAATAACTGACATAATGATTCAAAAGCCTCAAAATGATGAATATTATCTTTTTATTACACTTTTACCTTGTGACGTTTAATGAATAAATTATTTTCTATTTTCTGAGAACGCTCTAATTTACGTTTCTCGTTCTTTTAATGTCCGTAATATGTAATTATGTAAAAAAAAAATATTTTGGAGATAAAACTTTTTTACGCATGCTGAACTTGAGGAGTAAGCTGGTGAGCCTTATGAAAAGTGTGATCGGGCGAGGCGAACGGAAGTTGAGAGGGAGATATAAGTTAGTGAAGATAGGAAGAAAGAGAATTACGTTTCGTAAGTTTCACTTCAGTCGTGTGGTCTAAAGCACACTCGTTTTTATTTTTATTTACATGATTGTGTAGATGACATATCTATTTAGTACGGTACACTACGATTTTTCAGATGACATATCTATTTAGTATTGTTAGTGGAAACTTTATTGATAAATGTGTTTTTGTGAGAATATTAATTGTATGTGATGTTTATATTGTTTGTTTCCCAAATAAATAAAAATAAAATAGTTTAAAGGCAATTTAACAAATAGACTAATCCATCTTTACAAACTTTCGCATTTCAATATTACGATGGTAGTAGTTCTGCTTTTTTTTTTTTGTTTTATGATTGTTACCGTATGAGCAAAGCGAAGTGATAACAGCTACTGAGGTCAACAGTGATTGATTACAATCGGAGAATAGATTAAACGTCCAGACACTTGATGATACCGCTCTGTTAATCAGGAAAATGGAGTGTATCATAATATTTCTTTAGCTTATGGCGTTACTAATAAGCGTCGCGGATATATTAATAGCCATGCAATTAATGGAACGGATGACAAATAACAGACTAATAATGAGATGATTTAATTATATCAGTGTAATAATCACAAACACACGTTTGAATCAGTAGTTACAATATAATTTAGTTGTTTCTCTTTTTTGAGTCTCAATACATTACCTCATAATGGTCGGTTTTTGATATTATATTAAAAAATGTTAAGAATTTCCTAATGTGTGGGTAACACAAAAATAAAATCGTACAAATTAAAATAACATAGTGCCGTCTCCTGTCAAAGATTTTCATTGTTATATGAAACTTGGAATAGTTACGGGTTTCTGTAAATAACTCACTATAGACGGCGCCACGGTCGCTTAGACCGAATATAAAATCATCATTTCAAAAATTTCGATCTAGCGGGTACATCGTTCCATAGCTTAATTGGCTAGAGCACCGACACGGTCAGTCGGAGATGCAGGTTCGATCCCCGCTGGAACGGTCGATTTTTGATATAATATTAAAAAATGTTTACCTCAGAGTATTATAAAAGATTGCAAAGAATCTTATCTCTGTAGAAAAAGAATTAATATGACAGAAAGGAGAAAGAGTGAGGCATCTCACTCCATTTCATACGTCAGCTTCAATCCTTCAAATAAAGTTACTAGAAATACTTTCTTGAACAGGTATAGGAGACAGGTATCAATCATACTTCATACCACGAAATCATTGAAATATGTAATACGAAACTCAAATTTTGCATACGATATATAGGGCATTATAAATTTATGAATGAATGATATTCAAAAGCGCTATAAAAAGAAACATTATTATATTGCTACGGGTTGGGGCGAATTCGGAAGTGGGTACTTACAAGCAAACTGCCGTTCACTGAAATGTGGTGCAAGTTATAGACGATGTACAAATTAAAAGATTTTAAATATCATATCAAAAATCGACCGTTCCAGCGGGGATCGAACCTGCATCTCCGACTGACCGTGTCGGTGCTCTAGCCAATTAAGTATCTATGATGTATAAATTTATCGTAATATTTAAATTTAGATTTTATTTATAAGTTAATACCATATCAATAAGTTATAATTAGTTATTTTATCAATAAGTTATACCAAGTGTGACCTACAATCAGTGTTATTCACATCTACATAGCTTAGAATATATTAAAAAAAATATATATCATTTAACAGAAGAATAAAATTCAAGGATACCTGTATCATGTAATTAATTTATTTACTGTTTTTTTTTTTTTATTTTGTCATTTTTTAACTGTAGTTCTTTTGACATTCTCGTTTAATTATTATCATTGACTAGCTATACCCTGCTTTTTCACATGCGTTAGTTTGCGAAAAAAATAGCCTTATAGTCTTTCTCGGTAAATGGTCTATCCAACAAAAAATCTATCCAAACTAGTAGGTCCTGAAATTGGCGCCTTTAATCAAACAAATAAACTTTTCAGCTTTATAATATAACTATAAATAAAATCGCTACAAGCTTATGCCTTGAACCATCGATCAATGCATTCTTCCAGACAGCTGATGTGAGAAAACTGACAGGACAACATGATGCCAGCGCTCGTACTTCAACTTGAAACCTTTCTGTTTGTGCTTTGTTATTGCGGTTCGAGCATTTTGCTGCTAATTCCGACGCTGTGTGAAGGAAATCTACTGACTGACACTGCAAAGGACTGAATCCCGCGTTTTAATTTGTTTTTATGCTTGATTTGTTCCTATAGTTGTTTAACGAATTTGTTATTTCTGATTATTTATTTACATTTAGTTTTCTTTTAATTTATGTATAAAATGTCTTGTATCGTATCTCTTTACGTAAATTTTGTTATTAAACCTTGAGACATTATCGTTGTATAAATCTTTCTGTTACATTAAATAAACTTAATGAATGGTTAAAGATAGCAAGTAGGACTCTTCAAAAGTCTACAACTACAGTCATATGGTCGAAAATAAACTTGTTTTTCATTTTTTTTATCTAAATTATACATCCATAGCCCCTAAAACGCCTATGTTTTTTATTACACATTATGCATTATAATTATGCTTATCCTATAGGCGATTTATTACTAAAACTACAGAACTACGATCTTGTATTAGTAAAGCTTGGACGTGGTCAGACGCTCACGGTATTTTTTTGTTACAAAAATTTACGATGAGGCAAAGATAATAAATAGTAAAAATCAAAGAGTAGATAAGCACACGCGCTTCAGCCTGTAATATCCCACTACTGGGCATAAGCCTCTTTCCCCATGTAGGAGAAGGATGAGAGCTTAATCCACCACGCTGCTCCAATGCGGGTATATTCCCTACTATGAGTAACGATCGCTATAAGGTGTACATGATAACAACCGGGACCGACGGCTAAACGTGCTCTCCGAGGCACGGTGGGGAGACCCACAAGGACTGTACAAATACCCAGACCACAGCAAACACCTGTATGGCCAATACAAATGTTTGTCATGTGCGGGGATCGAACCCAATAATATAACGAATTGATAAGCACATATCAGGGGCATTTTAGCCAATGTTTAGGTTTCTCTACATATGATCTGCAGCGCAGGAAAGTAGAACGAGTGGAATTGTATTTACAAAGAGAAAGATCCGACACGCGATACAATGTAGAGTCGTCTATTATTAAAAAAATAATAATCTTCTCTGATTCTTATTCACAAACCCCACTTAATTCAAAATCTACAATCACAATGCCCCATTAGTTGGACCATGTGAATATTTTTGTAAACTAATAACAAAGATGGTTAGATGGTAACAGGATGATTAAGTGAAGCTGTATTTCATTCACATAATTATGAATAAAATAACATTTATTTAATTGGCTAGAGCGCCGACACGGTCAGTAGGAGACGCGGGTTCGAACCCCGCTGGAGCGGTCAATTTTTGATATGATATACAAAAATGTTTAACATTTCACAGTTTATTTTAAAAGATTCATTGCGAAGTTTCTTGCTTTGATTTTAACCTATAATGAATTAAAAACAAATATAGAATTAAATAATTATAATTCAAACGTATTTTAAAGCTTCCATGAATAAAAGCATTTATTTTTATAGTAAATCTCTTTAAAAGCTTAGGTAGCATCAATAAGTTTTCATGTCAAATTTTATTTTTAATTTGTCTCCTGTCCAACGATAAAGGAGGAAAAAGTATCGAGAAATTCTGAGGCACGTGAATCCGCCAACTCACAAGAGAGTAACGCGGGAGCTTAACTCAAATCCTTTTTAATAAAAAGGGCTTTTGTCCAGTAGTGAAACATTATGTACAGATTGCCACAATACAATATAGTACCTAAATATAAAAGACGACATTCGTCGCATTATTTATGAATTTCCTATAGTTGACTTTTTTGCAGTTTATTTACTCAAAAATCTTTAAACGTCAAATAAGAACTTCATTTTAATTTATTTTATTTAAGAAACTAAATATAGTAGCAAAAATATATATATTCAGATAAAGATTAAAAAATGTTGCCTTAAAGTAATTTATTTAAAATTAGAAACTTAACGTATTCGGTAAACGATTATACATATACATAGTAGAAAAGTGTGTGTGTCAGCTCCAACGCACGACTGGAGTTTACTCCTTCAGATCGACTGTCTAAATAGGCACGAAAAGGTTTACTAGTCTAAGAAAAAGATTAATACCGTAAATAAACGAATCAAATAACGCCATCTATTATCTCGTTATGAGAAAACTTCGTCTATAGATCGATAGATGGTGTTATGAGAAACGTAACTAGGTCATCCCTCATATTTTTTTCATACCAAGCCTTATATGCAAATCAATTCTTAAGGAGTAATACATCCAAAAAATACAAACAAATACATTTGATATCTCACGTATCGTCAACAGACAACACGTGGCGCGTTCACACACGTAGCATCGCTTGTATAGATGTGCAAAGACGTGGATGGAAGCTGTAAGCCTCTTATCGCCGCGTCTGCGTTAATGACTGGGATTTCTTCCTTAATACGACCGAGTTCTGTTCGCTTTTCAACGCTGTCAAAAGTGACTGCAGCAGTAAGACGATTGTGTTTGAGTGTAGCTTTGAATGCGTTTGTCACGTGTGTCGGCTTTGGTTAATATTTTTTGGGTTTCTCTTTAAAGATGGTAATCCTATTCCATTTTGTACGTGATTTTTGATAATGAAAGCTTTTGAGTAAACTAAAGGCTACATTAAAAAGAAATATATGTATATATATGTTTTTATTTCAACAAGTTAGGTGGGTACTTCAACAGAGACACACAAACGCGCACACATGTTGTCCAATGTATGTGATGTAACATGATGAAAAATTAAGCAATTTTGGTCGATACGACATGAAACGATTAATATGTCACAAAACTATAACTAATTCATGTGAGTAAGCTAAGAGTTAACGTGCTCTTCGAGGCACGGTGGGAAGACCCACAAGGGCAAACACCCAAACCGAAAATATATATTGTATAAACACAAATATCCACTTCGAGCGGTAATCGAACCCCAGAAAGCAGAGTATACAAAGGATGCTATTATAAACGTACTGTCTACTCAATCATATTTAGGGTTTCACGTCGCTACGGGTAAGTTGCACAGTACATAATCATACATTCAAAAACGTAGTCAAACTTTCTTCATTCATTATAATTGTCTCTCAAACTGAATGTGCAATTATTACCTAGTAGAATAACAATGTCGACGTGGAGTCTGTCGTCTAGGGAGCGAAGCCATCTAAATTATCTTATTACGACCTCAGGTGAATTTCATATGAGGAGTGTGACAAAGCGGTTCGCCTTGAGATAGGACATATCAACTTTATTACGATATTTCGGTTAATGTATAGCGGGGAGCTGAGTTTTATGAAACAACATCAGAGTTTAAATATTTAAAGTAATCCCTTAATAGTGGTTTTGTGACGCTAGGGTGACAATCATTTCGAATAAACGATGGAATTTATGTAGTTTGCTTTGTACGAAAAATTGTGTTCTCATTTTATTTTAATGAACTGTAATAAAAACAATTTCTTTTTTTATATATGTATAAAATGGTGAATACATGGGTGGGGTGATATTTTTATTTTTGGAAGAAAAAATACTATACAAATACATACTTCAAATTTATAAAGACTAAATCAAATAACCTCTGACACTTGTGACTGATTACATAAAAGCTAGAAGATAGAAAAATAATTCTATAACATTCTGAACACGGCGTGGAGTTAACTCTAAGCCTACATAATTCATTCCAATCCGCCAGCGCGAGGACGGAGACGTCGCTTTGCCGACTTCAACGATTTTTCGACGAATTTTCACTCATTACAAAACAAAGACCTCGAGTTCGCAATTTACGTGGGAATTTAAATTGTTATGTTCCTTTGTTTTAGAACTGGATTATATCCATTTTTTTTTGTTAGACTCGTATGTAAAGACTAGTGATGGAGATTTGTACAGAATTTGCGGTGTAAAGTATATAACGTTAGGGTCGTGTAACAAAAAATTAAAAAGGCCTTTTTACTCGTATAAGATTAATTATTTCGTTCTTGATGACGGTATGTCATTATTTTTCCAGAAAGCGGTTTTCCTTGGGATTTTTAAGCAGATACCGTAGCATGTGGACACTAGCAATACCAGAAGCTTTAAAAGCGTGTTGCCAACTAGTCCCGACCCACCCCAGAAGCCATAGCAATACTATGCAATTGAGAGCACTTAGATTTTGTTTTGTAAGATTAAGGCACTTCTCCAGTCAGGTCACTCAAAATTTTGTGCAAGACATTTTCTGCTATGCTCTATCTAAAATTTAGGACAGCGGTTTGATCCAACGTCATAACAAATTCTATAAACACAAGGTCATGCAATTATTTGGATTGTGGATTAAGTATCAATTTTTTCCTACACGTGAAAAGCTTAACTGATGTAGGGCACGGAAGGAAACATCCTGCTCAAAATTTGGAGCAGCCCGACTGGGGTAGTACCTCGACCTTACAGAAGATTACAGCTAAATAATACTGCCTTCAAACAGTATTGTATTTTTGAGGTGAGTAAGGCGACCAGGCTTCTATAGATGTGTATAGAAGACTATAGGCTATGTTACCATCAGGTGAGCCGTACGCGTGTTGTCGACCTAGTCGTATAAAAAAAAAGCTTTGCTAATAGAGGACAATTTACAGACGGTTTCAGATGTACTTATTATTAAAACACACTTATATATTTATCATATTTGCTTACATAACGCACATAAAGTATGTTATGTTTTAATATAAAAATCATGTTAAATTTATGACCCAGTACATCATTCATCATCATCATCATTTCAGCCTACTGCAGTCCACTGCTGGACATAGGCCTCCACAAGTTCGCGCCAAAAATGGCGTGAACTCATGTGTTTTGCCCATAGTCACCACGCTGGGTAGGCGAGTTGGTGACCGGAGGGCTGGCTTTGTCGCACCGAAGACGCTGCTGCCCGTCTTCGGCCTGTGTATTTCGAATGCAGCAACTGGATGGTTATCCCGCAATCGGTTGGCTTTTTAAGTTCCAAGGTAGTAGTCGAACTGTGTTATCCCTTAGTCGCCTCTTACGATACCCGCGGGAAGAGAGGGAGTGGCTATTTAATGCCGTAGCCACACAGATGTTAATATCATACATTTATTCAGATTTAGGCAAATATAGACTGAGACATTGTGTAATGTTACAAAGATTTACATTTGAAGTGCTTTTTACGTCTAATGATTTAAAGTTATATTCTTCATATTTCGTGTGCTACAATTTATCTTGTTATCAGGATTGATGGTAAGACGTCGTAAGAGAATTTAAAAAAGCAAAAAGGTGGAACACATATCGAGCCGTGATAAGCCTCTAATCTATTTTTAAACTACTTTAAAAAAAGCGAGTATGTATGTATGTAATTCATATACGGCAGAAGTGAAACTTCTGAATAGTAGCCTACGAAAGATTTTTTTACCGGGAATATAAAATACTGCGTAATGTATTCTCTCTCTTTCTTTCCTATTCATTTATGTATTTGTTTCTTTATCGTATCGCATTTTAGTTCCATCGCGTTTCAAATCGTAACAAATCTCAAGAACGCACTCAAAACGAAGAAGGCTTTCAATTTGACCGTAATTTTTATGTGTGTTTCTTTATAATTTTTACTAAGTGTACCGTTTCATCATATAGCCCCATTTAAATTTGATCGAGATGTGACATGTATTTGACGATATATCTCTAATTGTATGCATTGCATGTATAATTGAATATTTATTTGAATACCTACGTATTATTTGTCGATGAAACGTGAAGATATTATAAAAGTTGTGTTTGCTCGCAAACGAAAAAAACCGACTTCAATTACATCGACAAGTAATACAATGTAAGAAGACGAAAAAAATTAACAAACGCGCTAGTCTTCACTATAATTTTCGAGGATTCCCCTTGATTTCTCTAGGATTCCATCATGAGAACCTGGTGTCCTTATCATAATATCTCCTTTCCAACAAAAAAGAGTTATCAAAATCAGTTCATAAACGATGAAGTTATCCTCGAACATACATAAATATATATATACGGTCGACATACGTAAAAAAAACATACAAGTTCATAAACTCCTTTTTGAAATCGGTTCAAAATAATAGTGCTTAGAGTTGAATGATATTAAAATAACAAATATAATATTAGTATGACCTTATTTCATGGAACCTCTACTTATACTGTATTAATGAAACCTTATAAAACGTTAGCGAGTAATAAAGTAAGATTAAAGTCATTGTAGAGGCGTAGAGCGATGCCTCTACGATATTGCGCTACGGCTACACAATGCTACGAGATACGGAATTGTAATTAGCATTGTATTTTATGAAATTTTATCTTACATGAATATGAAAATCTAAATCTATGCTAAGTGTTGTGAACGTCATAAATATTATGCTCTCAGGAAATATCAGACCTTGGTGAAAAATATTTTTCGTTCCAAGAAAGTTTTAAGCCTTAAAACATGACAGTACTAATGACTATTAGTAGTTAAATATGAAATTAAAAGCAGATAGTCAATGAAAATTCTTAAGTTTGAAGCAGTAATATGTTAAAAATTTATTACTATAGAGACTATTACTCGTCATTATCATGTGCATGTGTGTTAATGTGTTCATACATTTTATTTACTAACCGTAAAATTTATTTTTGAAAATCTATACAAATAAATAAAATTGGAGTGTCTGTTTGTAATATTAAAATTATTAACAATTGATTTTTATTTTATTTTATAACTCTGCGAACTGAACAATAATTATATTGTTAAATTCCACGCGGACGAAGTCGCGGGCACAACTAGTGTTATATAAATGGAACGGTTGTACACTGTTTTCGACATATTTCTTTGTTACGTATCATTCAATAAAGCATGAAAGGTCAAAGCCACGTGACACAAAAATCAAATGCAGTAAGATCAATATAGACAAATAAACATCAGATACAGGCGTGGATTTTTATTTTGTTTTGTTTAATCAAATAAAATCCTATTCAAAAGCACGTCAGAAAGCCCCCACAGTCGATCCATCAAATAAATCGCCAGATGAGTTTATAAACAGTTGGACAATTATTTTGATGACTTAATTTTAAACTAATGTTTATCTAGAACGACTGATGTGGCTTGTATTAATATTTTAATTTATTTCAATATAAAGTTTAATTAATATTAAATGTATCTATTTGTAGTTTTATAATTAGTGCTCATTGTGTATAACATTGCGTCTGTGTTTGACGACACGTCGGCCAGTGGTAACAGCAATGTATGTGTCACACGGTTTCGATCAACGCACGTGGAAAATTTTTGTACAAGTCATTTGGGTTTTTTTTTTGTTCGCTATTTTTTTTTAATACCCAACCATACTACATTGCGTGTAAAACTATCCCTGTGATTGTACTATTGAAGAATTTATTTAAATAAATAAATTAATAAACAAACGCCTCACGCTCAACGGGATTATTACTAAGATTTACTCCTATATCGGGGTCAAGAAACACACACAACACACAAGCATAAACACCCAAACAACGACAAACATCTATATGGCCAATACAAATATCTATC
Source organism: Melitaea cinxia (assembly GCF_905220565.1). Classification (NCBI taxonomy): domain Eukaryota; kingdom Metazoa; phylum Arthropoda; class Insecta; order Lepidoptera; family Nymphalidae; genus Melitaea; species Melitaea cinxia. The sequence continues at coordinate 20,500,985 of NC_059394.1, forward strand.
GTAGCGAGGATCGAAACCGCGACCGCCAGCGCAACAGTCGATGCTGTGAACACTAAGTATGACATATTCCTATAAAATAAAATCTAGTGTCTGAAAATAAAAATTACAAATAAAATGAAATTTGAAGAGCCAGTAAATATTTGTGAACTCCTAGCCTAAAGCAGGTAAAAGATCAATATTAGTATTTAAAGTGATAAACGTTCCCCGAATGCTATCATTGCCTGCATAAACGTAATATATGAGGGGATTAGCCGACCGAATCGAGTTGTAGCGACGTCGGTAAATAAACCAATGGCCGGAAGCGTATATCGCTTTTATCGTTAATATGTTGCCAAAACAGAATCTGGACGGGTAGCGTGAAAAATTAAATAATACCGCGAACGGCGTCAGTGTAGCTGAAACGGAAAATTTTCATTGATCCATAAAATTTAGGTCCTACGTTCTCATGATGTTAAAGATTGTATTATTAATGTAGAGATTTTAATTAAAAAAAATAGTAATCAGTTTTTCTTTCTTTTGCATTTTCAATCCTTTTTATTCTGAATTTAAAAGTCGAAGATATTATATTAAGTAAACAAGAGTTCGGATTACGTGTTTTTTTTAATTTATTTATAAAATAGTGAATGAAACAGCAAGTAGGTCACCCTATATTAAATGGAAACTGAATATTAGAACCACAGTTACAAGGGAAGATGCAGTCACGAGAATTCGTTTATTTACTTCTTGCTTCAAACCACAAAAATAATATCGGAGGCTATGAGTAATAAAGTAAGTAAAATAAAAATTAAATAGCAATATCCGTGCGAATAATTAGAACTAAATAAGTTTAATAATTATCACTTTACAAAATTACAAAAAAGTATTTATACGTGAGTCGATTTGAAAGTGAACAAAAAATTTATTGACCGTCAATTATGTTGACGATATTTCAAAATTATAGCCATCAGTTGGCAGCATTGCTATTTTGTGTCTTAATGTATATCTATATATTTTATTTTAATAAGTAATTAATGTACGAAAACAAAACCAATATTTTTTTATATAAGATTTTAAATTAACATGATTACTTCTATTACTTCTATTTAATTCTTTTGCGGAGCTCGAAATTTCGACATTAACTGCAAATATCTTGTTTAAGACACTAGACTATCTCAGCAAAATGAAAATAAAAAAACGGGATATTTACCATGGTAAATATCCCGTTTTTGAATAGTTTTAGATTTTTTTTTGTGGATGCCATTAGAATATATAACTTATGTGGAGTAATTGTAAAAAGGGTGGCAAACATCTTAATCTTAGCGTATTAATGATCCTAAAAATCAGGTAAGATAAAATAATTGCTGTTTTAGTGCCTCACATATGTATTTTATGTAAGTTAAATAGTCTGTTGTAGTCGAAGAAAAGCGTTGTCATCGTATGTCATTTGTCATGTGTAGAAGCAATTTTTCTTTCGGACGCGAGGATGAGACAATATACGGAGTATTATAATTGCAAATACCTTCTATGAACTAAAATTTTGACTAGCCCGTTGGCGCAGTTTGTAGTGACCCTGCTTTCTGCTCCGGGGGTGTGGGTTCGATCCGCCCCCGAGCCTGGTTGTCATATACATGTTTATCTATATATGTATTATGTATATGTATGTTTATCAAAAAAAATGCAGCTATGCCAGTCGGTTGTTACCTATAACACAAGCATTAAGTTGCTTACTTTGAGAACAGGTGACCGTGTGTATGTTTTAAATATTTATTTATTTATTAATTTAAGAAGAGCATTTGCTGTAATAGAGAGGACTAGATGTCATGGCTTCACAGGACAACTAAAATAGACTTTGACTACCTTAGAATCATGAGGATAAAATATTTGTTATTGTATTTTTTCTAACGTTATATTTTCTTTTTCATTTGTGACTTTTAATACCGGTGATGTATTATCAATATTCAACAAATTAGTTGAAAATCTGAATAAATATTGACAATTACTCGTCATCAACAAAATCATATTTAAAAAGAATAATAGGACCTAAAAGTTATCTTTGCGGTATGACTGCAATGTATGTAATGTGTATGTAAACAATTAAGTCCATAAAAAAAAAATTATTATGGTCGAATTTCGACCACTGGACGACTACTAGTAATAACAAACACGTTACACAAACAATTTCTATTTTTAAGTTGAATGATATCTCTTGAAATAAAAGTAAAAAAAAGGTAAAATGTATAATGAACATTACATATTTGTAAGATATAAAAAGATAACTCTCCTTTCAATTGAAAATATTTCGACTTATATCACCACTTCATAAACATGATAGATTTCGCGCTTGAAATATTTTCCTGATACCTAATACGTATATTTATTTGCATATATATCCAGCTCGCTGGCCGCTCGCCAGCTCGCGTATTGGCTCATAAAGGCCATTACCTACGTTCCATTGTTGCTAATTGCTTTCATAGCGACACCAGTGTACAGAAACATTAAAATATTTGCACGTTTCATAACCGGCCTACGAATGGTCAGTATAAATCAGACGTACGGAAACGAGGCATTTCAGTTCAAATGTTTGGGTATTTAGATTGTTACGTAAACCTAGGGTCTGTGAGCGTCGTTCTGTTAGTTTTGAGTGATGGTTGAGCGATGGGCTATTGTTAGGGCAGCGGTTATCGAGCAACTTCCGGTAGACTATCATTTCTCTGTAAAACCTGCTGCAGTTTTTTTTTTTTTTTTTTTGATAATATTACTCTTAATAATTTAACTAGGATGTATGTTCTGAAAACTTGCAATATGGTCCAGTATACCCGATACACACAGATAGCGTAAATAAAAACTAAAATTATGATACTACGATTCTGCTCGGTACACTAATAATATATTTATAAAAATTACAAAGATCCTTTAAATCGTAAAATAGTACAACTAATAAGAACCATAAACCAATGATTAAGCTGTGGTACGTTTCATGACATAGGCTATATATTTTCAAAAAAAAAATGAAAAAAAAATTAAAATTTTCGTTAAATACCCGTGTGAAGCCGGGGCGGGACGCTAGTATTACATAAGGTTATTTGTGGCGTAAACTTAAAAATCCGCATAAGAAAAAAAAAAGCAATAGGTACAGAAAAGCCGTAAATGAATATTGCATCGCTAATTGTTTTTAATTTAATTTACAAAACCCTCAAATAGCGAAAATTCGAGCAGCTAAACACCTGCTTTCTGCTGGTATGCAGATAAAAAAGAATGCACACATGGAATGTGAGCAGCGCGGAAATTAGGTCAAGCCTGCTTTTTGTGACCTTTCACAGGTTCAGAGGAATGTGTTGAAACAATTTTCTATTTACGTTTTTTGTCATTGAATTTAGAGAATTTTGAAAACAATTTTCCTTTATACTCTTTGAAAACTATGTTAGTAAAACATTTTATTGCATTAAAATATAGTAAGGTCCTTTGTACCTTCCTTTAACTAAATATTATAACTAAGCCATCTAACCCCGCAAGCGTTGTTTTGCCATATGTGTTATTAATCCCTTTAAACCCCCTCCCCTTATAATTTAGGGGTACGAAAAATAGATGTTGGCCGATTCTCAGACCTACCCGATATGCACACAAAATTTTATAAAAATCGGTCCAGCCGTTTCGGAGGAGTACTGTAACTAACATTGTGACACGAGAATTTTATATATAAAACTAGCTGACTCGGCAAACGTTGTCTTGCCGCTAAACGCTATTCAAAAAATAGGGGTTGGTGGTAGAAGAGTGAAAATTTAGGGTTGTGTGTATTTTTCAACGCCAATAATAACGCCAATAATAAAATAAAAAATAAAAAATTTATCTATAAATTAAAAAAAAATAGTGGTGGTCTACCCTTAACATTTTTGGGGATGAAAATAGATGTTGTTCGATTCTCAGACCTACCCAATATGCACACAAAATTTCATGAGAATCGTTCAAGCCGTTTCGGAGGAGTTTAACTACAAACACCGCGACATGAGAATTTTATATATTAGATTATGTCGCCGCGGACGCTAATCGGACTTCAATAGTACAAGCTTGATTGAAATTATAAAATCATGTTTATAATTTGTTAGGTTAAGATTAAATGTTTGTAATTATTGAACGACATCTTAGTGAATTGATTATCTGTTTTGTAACTAGCTTCTTGAAGTAAGTACCCGCTTAGTTACTATTTCTTTTTATGTAATAATTTTGCTGTTTAAATTGCTGAATGATTAACGTTAAAATATTATTGTAATTTCAGAAGTCAATTTTATGCATTTGTACTTTGATTTATTCGTCTAATAATTTAATTTAATATTGTAACGACCCTAATGTGTGTACTCCCTCGACCAATAGAAACGCAGTATGACAATGTAATGTATATTGGCGGGAAATCGAGTTGATGTAAGCGTGTTTGGATCGGTAAAGAAGGCAGATTCCTTTTGGTATTAGCTAGCGAAAGATAGCCTTTGTTTAGTAGTGGAAACTTTATCCATTTTCTGCCTTATACCTTGACATTTTGAAATAATTCGTGAAAGTTAAAATTTAAGGAATTACGTTTAATTTTCATACAAATTTAGTTACTTCTTTTTAAGTGAGGGTAGTTTAAAAATAAATTATAAAATCTATTTTGTAGTAAATTATAATTAAAACTGTGTTATAATTAAACCATTATTCTTCATTTTGCTTTCGCTTTTAATTTCGAGTCATGGATAGTTATAGCAAAACCGTAGACCTGGTCGACGGTTCTGCCGTTTCTAAAAATGTCAGTAACCCAGTAAATCTGATAATATAAAAATAATTACAGCCGAAGTCTTTAGTAAGCTAATCACTCCACATTTTTACAGACATCACAGTTCAATTGTCAGTCGATTTGCCAGCAAATATTTATAAATAAGAAAAACGAAATTTTTTACTTGAATCTAATTTAGTATTTCAATTCCATTGTTTGGACGATTAAAACGAAAGTTGGAGGCGTAAAAACAACGGCACGAAACGCCGCCCGAATATCAATGCGTCGACACGATTCTCTTTAAGGCTGCTTTTTTATAAACAGGCAAACATTTCAATCTTAATAGAAACTTTCCTTTGTGTATTCTTAAATGTCTTGTCCATTCTGAATTATTAATATTTCTTCTGAGAACTAATTAAGTTGGGGAATGTTTTTGATTAAAACTTTAACTGAATGCTTCGAGCATTTAAAGATATTTATAGCGTCATAGTACTGTGTGGCTACGGTACTCAAGAATATAGCCACCCCCTCTCTTTCCGTGGGTGTCGTAAGAGACGACTAAGGGATAACACAGTTCCGCTACCACCTTGGAACTTAAAAAGCCGACCGGTGGCGGGATAACCATCCAACTGCTGGCTTTGAAATACACAGGCCGAAGACGGGAAGCAGCGTCTTCGGTGCGACAAAGCTAGTACTGCGGTCACCAACCCGCCTGCCCAGCGTGGTGACTATGGGCAAAGCACATGAGTTCACGTTATTTTTGCCGTAAACTTGTGGAGGCCTATGTCCAGCAGTGGACTGTATAGGCTGTAATGATGATAGCGTCATAGAACTCGATTAATGTATACGAATATATGGATCTTTATGGCTCTAACACGCTAAAACTAAAAGAATCAATTTTGATAAAACTTTGTCTGTAGATGATTCATTGGATTCATATTAACAATGGCTTTACCCGATATTCACTGCGAGGAGCTGGTAATTTGATATTAATACATAAATTGAACCAACAACAACCGCTTGATGTAGTGGTGCGTGTGCCATGTAATCGGTTTGCGGGTTCGATGGAAATTTCTAATTATACAAATATTTCTTTCCCGTTTGGGCGTGGGTCCTTGTTTATCCCCACCGAGCTTCGGACAGCACGTTAAGTTGGCGGTCCCAGTTGTTATCAAATACACTGATACCGATCGCTACTCATAGTAGGGAATATATCCGCTAACTCACAGTAGAGAAGCGTTGGGAAATAAGCTCCGATCCTTATTCTACATGAAGAAAGATCATGTCCAGTAGTCACAGGCTGAATCATGAGAAAAATGTAATTGAAGGTGATATAAATTAAGTTCTACACTAAAAAACTAATCAAAACACAAATACAAAACAATTGCATAATAACAGCCACCTTAGGCATAATCGGACAACACGCAGACGGATAAATGGAAAAAAATAGTTTAGGCTTCATAATTTATAATTGTATTGAATGATGTAAAATATAATATAAAAAATATTAAAAAAAAATCATACATTAACAGAATTTTCCCTTTTACAGTCAGTCAGTCAGCTCAGCCTACTGCAGTCCACTGCTGGATATAGGCCTCCCCAAGTTTGCGCCAGACATCCCGGTTTTCCGCAATCCTCATCCAGCCTACACCGGCAATCTTACGAAGATCGTCGGTCCAAGTATTGTATATGTACCCGTAAACCTCGTAGTTAGTGCACTTAGTCTTAAAATATTTACACAAGTTGTAATGTTACTAAGCAGAGCACTAAATCCTAAAGATATTTCAGCGTTAGTGACAATCCGCTAAACCAAGTAATCTCTGGTATTCGAACGAGGGGATTTGTTCTCGAATCCCGGAATGTGAGTCTGATCGGGGTCGCCGGGTTAAGGCAATTGTTACTGGGATCTAGACGCCTTACCGCGGATATTACTGCTTAGTCCTCCTAAAGTCTTCTCTGTATATTTAAAGCACAAATAAGAAGGAAATTAGTCCGATTGAAAGGTTTTTGACTTGCTTAGATGTCGTTTTTAAAACTGAAAGACCCTTTCTTTGTACCCCTTTTTATGAAAATTATGCGGGCAAAGAAGTTTGACATTTCGCACACTTACAGCTTATATAGAGAAGGAGTACAGAAAGCTAATGTTTTTTTTTTTAAATCTATGCATAAAAAATACATTAGATCAATAAAAACAACATTTCATACACTGTCAGGTATTTCACACACACACGCATATACATGTACACCTTTTGTTTATTATTACAGAAGATATATGTCTGACAACAGAACCTTAATAATATAAACATAACTCATAATTTAAATTAATTATGGTCGAATTTCGACCACTGGGCAACCACAAGTTTTTATATAATACGCAAAAGTCATTTCATTTTGTATATAATTAATATAAAATAATACTTGCGCCATTATAACAATCGGTTTGCTTCCTTTTACATTTTTATTAATAGTATAATTATAATAAATCTTAAAAACCATTTTGATTTTAATTTTGGTAATTATTATTATAATAATTACTCTAATAGTCATGATTCACAAATGGAAAATACTGACAACTGATTGACAGAGACTTCTAGATTCTAATATCAAAGTTCAAATTGAATTGAAACGTTGAATAAATGTAACACACTCTTTGTATTTCATGAAACATTTTCAATGATCAAGCTCGGTCGTCGACGCTGCGCCGTCTGCCAGCTGTCTGCAGCCATCTGCAGATATTGCGATAGTTCTGTCATCACGGTAGATCTGTGTACATTTTGACTTTAGAACGATCTTTAAATTTCTACTTACTGCAGGGAACTATGATACGTTAGTGCACTTATTGGCGTTGGGTTGCAGTAACCTAACTTTGGTCGCTCAATGTTTCAGCCTGTAATATCTCACTGCTGAGCATAGAACTCTTTCTTCATGTATGAGAAGGATCCTTAACCCTGCTCCAATTAATGCTGCTCCAATGCGAGTTGGCGATATATTGCCTACTATGAGTAACGATCACTATCAGGTGTAAATGATAACGACCGGAACCGACGGCTTAACGTGCTCTCCGAGGGACGGTGGGGAGACCTACATGGATGCAACAAAGCCCCAGACCACGGCAAACAGCTACAAACTAGTGCTATGACAGTTACGCCAACGCGTCGTCAAGTCGTACAAAGTATTAAAAATTAAAAAAAAATTAAAACAAATACCAAATCAGGCTTCACATCTCATTGAAAAGTTCATCGAACCCTGTCCATACGTGATTGACAATCAATCCTGAATCCAATAAAATGTATACGCGTATAAAACAAGCCATTTTCCATATATACAGAGCATCACGTATGCGGCACGTCACTTCCACGTATGTGCCAAATGACGGCCATTTATAGTATACAGCGCTGAATTTCACTATTGCTCTCAATAACATATCACGAAATATTTTTGTTATTTATCTACGTTGTTATTTTTACATTAAGGAATATTAAGGCCAACGCTAGTTTCGAATTTTGAATAAAATATGATTACATACTTGTTAATACAACGTAGGTATACGAAAAAAAGAGTCAAGTAAATAGGCGTTATCAAAGATTATTCAAAAATTAGTCATCAGGTGTCGATTGAATTTAAATAGGACCATATGACAAGGATCAGCTTTTGATTAAATGAGAATCATCAAAATCGGTAAATACAATAACAAATCATACGGTATAATACAACGTATCACCATTCGAAAATGTCGAAAGTTCTGAGGTAGCATACATAAAAAAAATCGATCGAATGGAGTAAATTCTTTTTTTTGGAAGTTGGTTAAAAACTTAACAGAAATATAAATTTTTAACCTCAAAAATGCATCATTTATGTAGGATGTGTAACTTTAAAGACGAATGCATGAAAGGGAATGTAAAAGTGAGTATGAATGATGTGAAGGATGATTGACATTGACTGACGAACGTGTGACAGAGACTGTGGGTGTGGCGCTAAGAGAGTAAAGACGGCAAGACGTGTGTAATTACATTTTCTGTGTATTCAATTAAAACAGTATTTTAACGACTGGATTTTTTGATTTTAATCCCACAAATTTTGGGATTGAAATCAAAAAATCGGGACACGTTCGTCTGTCAATGTCAATCATCCTTCACATCATGCATACTCACTTTTACATTCCCTTTCATGCATTCGTCTTTAAAGTTACACATCCTACATTTATATTCCCGATTATTGTATAAATACACTGCTTGAAAGCAGTACTATTTAGCTGTGATCTTCTGTAATGTCAAGGTACTACACCAATCGAGTTGCTCCAGATTTTTACCAGCATATTTCCTGCTGTATATTCAGACATCAGAAAGCTTAAACACAGATCTGTCAAACCTTATTACCTACCGAATTTTACTAAAGAAACTCTAGGACTATCCTTCTTACTCTAGGAATCAAGTGATAAAACATTTACCTCTATTTCGAAATGTTGTCAAATACATCATACATATTATAGCACATTTCTATAGTTTTGTATAAAATGTGTTCATGTAATGATATTCAAAAGACCCCGCAAGACATTCGAACATCTGCCGCTGACAGCGCAATACATAATACATACGTCTGATCCACACACGTGCCTTTTATTAGCCTTCCGTGATGGAGACAAATGTAAAATGTATACTTTGACTATAAGACACGGATCGAGCCGAATGAATATTAAAAAAAAAAAAAAAAAAATACTCTGAATTAATATTATAGAAACTTTTTGAGGTGTGTTAAATTTTTACTTTTTTAAAGTTATTTCATAACAACCACTGTGGTGTAGTGGTGAGATTAACCGTCTAAAACATCGATAGTTTGCTGGTTTGGTTCACGCTCGGGATGGATATTTGTATTTGTAAAACAAAATATATCCATACTCTGAATAGGGAAGATATCCGCCAAACCGCAGTGAAGTAGCATGGTTGATTGAGCTCCAAACCTTCTCCTACATGGAGAAGAAGACCTATGCCCAGTAGTGGGATGTTACAGACCGAATCGTACGTAAGTTGTTTCGTAATATTTACACACCCCTCTGTACATCTTGGCTTTAATCAAAGTAATTAACTCCAATTAACATATTCCCAAGGGCATTAAAAAATAACAGGATTATTATACATATATAACGACTTAATACTTCAGTCGACTGGGTGTCGATTGCTACTTAACGTTACAAATTATATCATTCTTCAAAAAAATATAGTTATTTATTATTATTTAACAGCTTACTGCACATTTGAAATGACATAAATATATCACAATAATATTTATAAAGCCGCGTTGGCGCAACGGTCACAGCTATGGATTGTGCCTGTTGTGCTGGCGGTTACGGGTTCGATCCCGCACATGACAAACATTTGCATTGGCCATACACGTGTTTGCCGTGGTCTGGGTGTTTGTGCAGTCCTTGTGGGTCTCCCCACCGTGCCTCGGAGAGCACGTTAAGCCGTCGGTCCCGGTTGTTATCGTGTACACCTGATAGCGATCGTTACTCATAGTAGGGAATATATCCGCCAACCCGCATTGGAGCTGCGTGGTGGATTAAGCTCTGATCCTTCTCCTACATTGGGAAAGAGGCCTATGCCCAGTAATGGGATATTACTGGCTGAAGCGAAGCAAACCCTTGAGCAACGTTCATACACTAACCAACATAAACAATATCTGTAATAAAATTCACAAGTACATTGTAACTAAAGTGGAGCGTAGATACTTAAAAAAAGGAGCAAAGGTAAAACCGGATTTACCGCAGTATTAACGTGGCCATCGACGCAATCAAACTCGGATTAACGGGACAAAGGAGAGCCTCTGACGTCCTCTGACGACCTGCGGCGACCTCTGACGGCCTCTGATCACGTCAAGGCAGTGATTGCATTTCGAACACTGTTTACGTAAGCTTCGTAACTCCGAATTGTGATTTATTTGCAAATGAGTATCGAATTGAACAGAAAAGTTTCTTAATTTCGAATTTTGCTTTGCATAACAATACTTCTTTGAATATTATTATGGGTCTGTTTTCGTGAGGGTATTATTTTTTTGTATAAAAACGGGAAATGAAGAAATTTTTTTAATTATTTTTTGTTTGGATAAATTAAAACATGAACGCGAAATGTTTCAATTTCATGTTTGTATTTAAATATAAAATAAATTAGATATTTTATATAAAGCATTCGTAAATAAGCTTCATTTACGAATGCTTTATAAGATTTATTATTTTTTTTTTAGGACTACAGAGTTTTTATTTTAATATATATTATGATTAATTTTTTAATAAATTTTATAAATAAATTTTTAATTTTAAATGACTTCAAAAAATGAGGAAATTCTCTGTTCGATTGTATTTTTTTTTTCTTTTGAGTTACCTTTACTGGGTGGACCAATTTAAATGATTTATTTTTTAATCAGAAGGTGCTTTTCATGTCGTTCCAATGATTGAGATCTACCGAGTACCTTTTGAGTTATATCTAATAATGCTTGTATACTTGACCATTATTTCGTTGACCCAAGTTATATTACCAGGTAGTGATGTGTCATTGGTATCGAAATTATAGCTGTTTTAATGTCACAAAATAATTTTTCACCGTAATAATACCAGGGTTTTAGACCAAACGACTGAAGTAAAACTTCTGCACAATAGGCCTGCTCTGCGTCTTAGGCACACGAAACGAAAGAGAAAGACGAGAAAAAGAAAACGTGTGCTCGCACCTCTCTCTCTTGCTCTGTTCGCCTCGCCCGATCACACTTTTTGTAACGCTCCCGTCACGCACTCACCAGCTTACTCGCCAAGTCAAGCGTGCGTAAAAAAGTCTCACTTCAAAAAGAACGTAAACTTTGACTATTGATATATCTAATAATAAAGTTATAAAGTTCGTTACATCGTAAATATTAGGTTAACAAATAATGGTAAGATATCCAAAGTAATGAAAACTGAACTTAAAATTTAAAGGCAGATTAAATGTTAAGAAGACACTCCGGTGGGAAACATCGTTACTTGCTAGAATTATTTCCATTGCGAAGCGCACGAACCGTATGGAATCCTCCAGATCATCACTAATGTACCGTGGAAGCTTATCGAATGTTCTCGTATTTTCGAGAACAATGATGGTGGCTTACCGTCCGGTTTTCTTTCTTTATTACGCGCCGTAACTAATGGATTTGTCTAAGTCAAATTTATTATAGAACTAATTCTGATTTTTGCATAGAAATAGTTTTTGAATTCATAGGTTCCAAATTTAAATATTTGACAGAGAAAGTGGATTTCATCATGTAAAATAAAATTTGTACTTTCGTCTGTTGAGAACTAATGTACTTCAAAAATATAAAAATTATTAAAAAACTGCGAAATGAATAAAGGCGGATTTATATTTGACTGACGTGTCGTGTCGTGTCGCATCAGAACAGAATCGGTTTGACACACACATTGATGTGTTGTGACATGTCGTGATGGCTTCTGACGTGTCGCATCAGAACCGTTCCCGGTTCGCGTCAGATAAGCGGGTTGCGGGGTGCTGAATTTTACGTAAATTGTAAGATAATAGTTAATTGACTCTTAAAAATGAATGACTTCATTGAAATTCTGTGACAATATAATGTTATTTATAATATAAAACATAACACAATGTAACATATAATATACTAGCTGACCTGGCGAACTTCGTATCACCTTATTTTTTTCTGAAATATAATAATAACATACTATATCAAAATAAAATATAGCCTCTCTTTTAAGTTGGATCGAACTGCACATGGTGTATTAATTTTATTATAATCGGTTAAGTGGTTTAGGAGTCCATTGAGGACAGACATTGTGACACGAGATTTATATATATTAAGATTTGTCTACTGATTTGATGAATCCAAAATCTCCTTCATGTTCTTTTTTTTTAAAGAGTTGCCAGCATTAAAAATTTAATATCTTCTATAAAATCTAAATCAGAATCCGATGACTCAAAGAAGAACATTTCAAACGTTTGACCTTTTCTAGATCAGCTGCTATATTGATTCAAAATATTGTCCTGATGCGTCAGAACACGACATAATAATGTAAACGCTAGCCATCACGCCATGACACGACACGACACGACACGTCAGTCAAATATAAATCTATATTAAGAATTCATAGAAAAAATTTATCATAGATTTTGTCAGATATATATTATTATATCATTGCCTATATTTTTGTAGCTATATTTCTTTTGGCGCGTTAAAGAAAAATTACGAGAGTAAATTTTTACGATGCGCGCGCACACCTTCACGAAAAACCGACACAATAGAGTTAGCGTGTCAACAAAGAAGTTAGCAACTTGAAGTTAGCTAGCCAATGAAGTATAACTTCTTACGTGCGTACATAAGTACACACCACACACTTTTTTTCTCTTAAAACGCTGTTATGCCATTCATTGTGTATTTAATTTATAAAGCCATTGTTACTAAAATTATCAAAGCGAAAGCTTGTACATATTGATGGATGGTTGTTTGTTGACCATTTTCGTGAAAACTACTTAATTAATCGTAATGAAACTTAGAACGTAGATTGCTGAAGATTCAGAATGATACTAAAGTTACTTCTTTTCCTAACCTAATTAAAAGTATATCCGCATAACTTTACAAATTACTGCGACATCATCCACCATTTTACATTCAATGCAAAATAAAATACAATAGACTCTATCTCAAGTATACAAATATATCTTACTCAGATGTGACTAAAAATATATTGTAATCCCTACTAATGATATAAATGCGAATGTAAGTTTGTTTGTTACGCTTTCACGCGAAAGCTACTCAACCGATCATCATGAAACTTTGTACACATATTCTTGGATATTAGAAGTAACATAGGATACTTTTTATTAAAAAAATTCAATGCGAGCGAAGCCGCGGTTAAAAGCTAGTACTGTATAAAAAGGTCCTTTCAAATACAACATCAAAATGTAAACTATTTAGTTCATGGCATAAATTGAATGTATATGAGAAAACTTCGTCTGGCAATGAAGGTGTAGCGAAAATGGGAGAAGTTTGGTGGACGCTGATAACGTGTGGAAATGTCATAATTCAATGTGGGAAAGCGCTTGCGGCTAAACTAGTTAACCCACGCTGTTTTACTGGTGTCAAATGTAATTTACATTTACTGTTTTAAGATTTTGGACAATTAATTATTTAAAGTTTTATCTTTATATCTTCTATATTTATGTGTTTGTGCAGTCCTAGTGGGTCTCCCCACCGTGCCCCAGAGAGCACGTTAAGCCGTCAGTCCCGGTTGTTATCGTGTACACCTGATAGCGATCGTTACTCATAGTAGGGAATATATCCGCCAACCCGCATTGTAGTAGCGTGGTGGATTATGCTCTGATCCTTCTCCTACATGGGGAAAAGGCCTATGCCCAGTATTGGGACATTACAGACTGAAGCGATATCTTCTAATACTTTTTGTACAGGAATTTATATTATTGTGTAATTTAAATCATTGTAATAGAGCATGAAGTCTCTACTATGTACTGATATTAGAGCTATACTCGTATTCGTTACGCTGTTAGAGTGCTGATAAGTATATGAAATGTCGCATAATTTGTACTAAAACAATGTTTTATCTGGTAAAAACTTTTGCATTGTTCGTTCTCATTTTAAATCTTAACTTTTTTTTTTTTCATCTTAAAGTATACGCGACAGTGTTCGTTCTCATTTCAAATCTTAACATTTTTTTTTAATCTTTACTTTTTTAAAGTATACGCAACAGTGTATGTAGAACTACATTTCTGCCTCTACGATAGGATAGGCATTATATTATATTTTAGTCATTTAATATATTTAGGAAATACCTTTATTTAATTATTTATTCAATGATAAACGAGAAATGTAAGCCCAGCATAATTTAAGATATAATCCCCTCATTAGCAACCAAATCACGCGCGTCCTGCAAATAATATTAATTTCAACAATTTTCGTTTATTATTAGTGGAAACATTATTATGATTTCGTTTTGTAAATAACATGGATGAGCTTATGTAATCTTCTACAGAAATAAAAATGAACGTCGCTAAGCGTATAACTCGAGAATGGCTCGTCTAATTCGGCTAGTTAATTTATTTTGTATGTTCCTTAGGACTCACGGAAGGTTTTAATACTAAAAAAATAATAATAAAAACAAAAGTAAAAAAAAATACCGTTTTCTAATGTTTACGCGAATTTTACTCATTTAAATGAAACCACTTTTTCGGATTTTATCGCGGGTTATTAACATTTTTAGATTTCCGACGTTTTACAGCACGACGGATACTTTACAGCAACCATGGTCACGGGAGGACTGAGGTGTCAGACGTCCTAGCTGGTTTTTTCAACTGTCTGAGAATAAACTTAATGTTCATATTTAAATTCATAGCTAAAGCTTATTATTCGGTGCAGGATTACATAGACGATAAAGATGTGTGGATTAAGTGACGCTGTATTTCATGCAAGATATTACCAATTTTGTATTAAAATAGTTAAAGACTAAGAAAGAATCAGCATTGCAATCGGCGGTAGCTTTACTTTTCAACAATAGTTACAGTTTTAATTTGTAAGTTGACGATTCAAAAGTGCTTTAAGGCCTATTTAAATGAAGATATTTTTAAAAGTTGATATCGAACTCTTTCGATAACTTCGACGCTTTACCAACTCTCATCTACGGACTCCAAACGATGATGTATGAGTAAGGATGTTAAATTTAAGAGGCACAAATCTAAATACAGATAATAACAAAAAATATATATCGATCAATACACACAATTGTCAGTTCGTATTAAAAAAATGTAATAAAATAAATGCTGATTTTAATCCGCGTCGACGTCGGAATCGACTCGCAGTAATCTAATTGCAGTAAGGCCTTAACTCTAGCTTTGATGATAGCATTAAAGACGATTACATCGCTACCGGCTAACTTGAAAGTATGCACTTTCACAGGAATTTCGACTTTAAGTCGCTTGATATATTAGTTTACTCATTAAGAACCCCCCCTCCGGTATGAAAAAATATATGAGAAGTAAAATCTATTGAACGAATGACCTCGTTATGTTTTTGTTAACGCCGTCTATGGCGACGCCGATAGATGGCGTTATTTGATCCGTTTATTTACCATTCGATATGGTATTAATCTTTTTCTTAGACTGGTAAGCCTTTTTTGTGCCTATTTAGACAGTCGATCTGAAGGAGTAAACTCCAGAACTCCAATCCAGAGCTGACACACACGTTTTTTTATATATTAGGTGTTGATATTTATTTATTAAAAATACAAAAGAATCTTAATTAAAAATATTTGCATTTAACGATATAACAAAAATCATTGTTGATTCATCCGCACACCGGCTATAATAGTGCTTATGTATGACATGACAAATATTTGTATTAATCATACATATGTTTGCCGTGGTCTAGGTGTTTGTGCAGTCCTTGTGGGTCTCCACACCGTTCCGACCCACATTGGGGCAGCGTGGTGGATTAATTAGAAGATTAAGGATCCAAATTTCCTACTTAGATTGACACCTTTTTTGTAAACTATTTGCAGGCTAAAGATCTGAAGAGCTTTAATTAAAGATATACTTTCAAAACTCAAGAAAAAAAATACATAATTTTTTGTCAATACACAAATTGATAGTGGAAAAATTTGTTGGGTCGTATAACTTTTTTACATTCAATAGAGGAAAAGGGGTTGAAGGACTAACTACATATGATTGCCAGTGTAGGCCATATGAGGATTGCGATAAGCCGGGATGTCTTACGCGAACTTGTTGAGGAACTGTGGACCTTTGTCCATCAGTGGACTGCGATAGGCTGAACTGACTGAATTTACTCACAAAATTTCACCAATATTAGATTATAAAAACTACACCGCCAACCCGCAATGGAGCAGCATGGTTAAGCTCCAACCCTTCTACATGCAGTCAGAGGCCTATGCCCAACAGTGGGATGCCATAGGATGAATCGTGATCGAGATACAAAGACAGAAATTATCTTTTGCAGGTACACCTACATATAAATAGTCCTTCTTATGTTGATCTCGATGATGACGACCCAGCCACACTTACTTTTAAATGTCCTAGAGTAATTGAGGCAGTAACATATAATGAGACCTGCGTCGAACCACTAATCAATGGCACTAAACAAGACACAACAAACACACACGTATCACATCTACGTAGATAAACACCCGCATCATCCCATTTCGCCGAAAACGGCCTTTCACAGCCCATGTCAATAGACGGAACTGTAAGCCGTTCCGTTTGATACAATATTTGAAACGACTGTCTATATAACGATCGGGCGGGTAACTTTTTATCGTCATATGCCATATTACATACTGTATATTATTTATTAAAAATATCATAAAGACTTGATATGAAACATCACATACTGTATCTGCATATAATCCTTTTTTTGTTGGTCTTTGACGCAATCTTTTTTTTTGTTTTGGTAAAATACGCCTCAAAATGGCCACTTATCAGTATAGAATAAAATACTAATGCATTAAAGCCTATACAAATGTATGGAATGTGCGGGCATCAACAACCATAAGCTAGTGCTGCCATCGTTATGCTAACGCGTCGTCAATATTGGAAGAATGTTGATTAAAGAAAGAATTCTATGACATGTTTATTAAAAAACATTCATTAAAGTATTAACGTAGATTAAGTCCCGATACTTTGCCTTCAT
Source organism: Melitaea cinxia (assembly GCF_905220565.1). Taxonomy (NCBI): domain Eukaryota; kingdom Metazoa; phylum Arthropoda; class Insecta; order Lepidoptera; family Nymphalidae; genus Melitaea; species Melitaea cinxia. Next base: position 20,518,404 of record NC_059394.1, read on the forward strand.
AAAAACTTTAGAACTTCTATAAGCAGTTTTAGTAAATGGTCACAAATAAATTTCATCCACTTTCAAATCATAACGATTTCTGTGCAGACACATTTCACCGCAGGGCTCTATCCCTGAAACCTTTATAAAGAGTAAATTCAATCACGCGACAAATATTTACTGACCCATATGGCCCTACATGATGAGTCCCTCTTATTCAATACACGAGGAAAAAAATGTTGATTTTAAAAAATAACGAATGCTACGAAACTAAAAATATTTCATAAATTTTTAGCGAGACACAATTAATTTCGTGCTCACGTTACTTTCAAACAAATGAAATATACTTCATATACATTTTAAAGTTATCTATAACTGTAAATAGAATCAACATCCAACAACCACAACAAGTCCTGATTCTTCGTTATTTTTAGTAGGACTATGGTCCTGGTTCTTCGTTATTATCATATTATATAACTATATACCCTCTACAAGCATAATAACTTTTAAGGTACTTTGTCAAGTCAGTTACTTGAAGATATTATTAGCCAGTCAGGGAACGAGAGAGCACTATTAAAGTAAATGTAACAGACTGATTGTACACTAAGAATTTTAATCATTGACTTTAACTATAACTGTATATAATATATACATATTACATTAATTATTCATTAAAACATTATTCATCAAATTTGATATTAAATCACCAACGTAACATCACAAATAACACCGGAATGTTATATCATTGCACGTTATATTTTTAAATTTTCAAATTTCGAAGCGATGTTTCGGCGTACTCGATTGGTCAGCTACACAAGATGGCGGCCGGGGCACGCAAACATGGCGGTGATTGAAAACGAGTGAAGCGGCAAAACACCGCATAGCCCGCACTCTCATATCGCTAGTAATTGATACTTGATGCGAACATAGAATGATCCAGAACAAACTGCTCTGGCTAATTAATTCACTGAACGATGAAATTTCTTAATTAATAACATTCTGTTTGAATACTAAAATATAGCTAATGTTATGCTTTCATCTAATGTAGTTTTGTAATTTTAGGTTTATTATTATTTAAAAAAAAAAACTTTACTTAAAATTTAGTTTGAGAAGAGTTCACGTTTGATAATGATATATTTAGTTCTTTAGTTCAGCAGTTAAGCTATGTGAGGAAATATCGACATCTTCACTATGTTATCGACGCCACCTTGATTTTTCGTAGACAAACGGACGAGCTATTGACGAAAAGGATCGATAACTTTACATCACTAAAGTTATAATAATTTATAGCCTGATTATTCTGATAGTAATAGTAAAAACAAAATTAATGTTAGACGTATTGTAGATGACATTCCCTTAAAAACGAAAATCAGCTAAATTTAAATTAGCGTTGATGCTACAAATTAGACTATTGTTGAAAGACAATATTACCATAACATAGTTCTACTGAATTAGGTACTTTTTATAATATTAAGACTACGCTACTACTAAACAGACTTAGACTTTATTTTTGATATGATATTCAAAAAGGTTTAGAATTCCTAATGTGGGGGTAACACAAAAATAAAATCGTAGGTATTAATAATAGCATGGTGTCGTCTCCTGTCAAAGATTTTCATTGTAATATGAAACTTTGAATAGTTACGGGTCTCTGTAAAGAACTCACTATAGACGGCGCCACGGTTCGCTTAAACCGAAAATAAAAATCATCATATCAAAAATTTCGCTCTAGCCGGTACATCGTTCCATAGCTTAATTGGCTAGAGCGCCGACACGGTCAGTCCGAGACGCGGGTTCGAATCCCGCTGGAGCGGTCAATTTTTGATATGATATTCAAAAATGTTTAGAATTCCTAATGTTGGGGTAGCACAAAAATAAAATCGTAGGTATTAAGCTATAATAAATCATATCTTATATGAAGCTGAATACGATTATAGATAATAGAATATTGTCCAATAAAAAGTTACTGTATAAATACATAACAGAACACTAAAACCATTCAATCGTGCGACGCACTCACGCGAACATGCTCGCCTTCATGTGTGCATACAAGCACGTATTTACCTATAGTTTTTACGAAAGGCTGACAAAAACATTGTTTATAAACATGCAAATTGAAATACGCATATACGCATAATATTTCCATGTCTGCACACAAATGCACGGATGTAAGAATAATTTCATAGAAGAAAGTTTAGTTATTAAGTGCATTTAGGTATAAAAAGCTCGTTTGAATTCTCATTTAAGAAACAAACTAAGAATGTGTAATAATCAAAAAATCAAAATCATAAATAGCTTTGTTCAAATAGGCTTCAAAAGCGTCTTCGAATCCCATTTTACGAAATAAAATTTTAAGTGATTATTATTTTTAAAAGTGAAGCTACCACTGATTCGGAATTTAAATTCTACAGAAAAGAAGAACCCCTAACCCACCCCAGGATTTATGGATACTACGGCTTAGACGAGGTAGAAGGTAATTCCAAATTAACTTACGAAATTTGTAAATACATCTTAGGAACATTAATTTAAAAAGTAAAAAAAAACGAGTGTGCTTTAGACCAAACGATTGAAATAAAACTTACTAAACGTAACTCTCTTTCTATCTTTACCATCTTATATCTCCCTCTCAACTTCCGTTCGCCTCGATCGATCTCACTTTTCGTAACGCTGTCGTCACGTATTCACCAGCTTTCTCCCAAAGTGAAGAAGTTTTTCTTCAAAAAATATTTTTCAAAACTTACACACCAAATGATACTCGTAACGTTACAGACGTTTCAATCAATAAAATTTGTATGTAGCTATATTATATATTGTGTGATAAAAAATGGAACATATTGATATGAATCGGTAATACATCAGCGCAGGGAGCCAGTGACGCGTGTACCGCGCTCTCCACACTCAGACGGAACGAGCGCATCAACCTATTTTATCATAATTAATTCGTAATCCGAAATCTATTCGGATAAACTAATATATAATTATATCATCCATAACTTCGTTTAATCTCTTTTTGATAAATGAAAAAAAAATGTTTCGCAAATAAAGCAATCATTTAATTGATTTCTAATTTAAAAATCGAATCCATTCAAATGAAATTTTTAGCGAATATTTTGAGTTCAATAACATTTCTATGATCATTTATTCACAAAATTCGCTATACAACGGAACCGAATAAAAAAAATATATAAATCAAAAGCTAAACTTGTAAATTCATCCACTCCAGCTATGTTTTCAAAACCCGTCCATTGATCATACGTTTTTAATATCCGCAAAACAAGCGGTGTACGTGCGCTGTTTTCGCTTAAAATGCTCGAAATCCTTTTTAAAATTTCACTCGTAGTGTGATGCATGTAATTAAAAAGTGGGCTAGCTGTGAGGACTGGCCATTGTATGTTGATCCTTGGATCGTTACACGTATTATGAAACGGCAGTGTTTGAAAGGGTCACGGTATGATTGTCGATGGGTTCAAACCCGAACCTTTGGTGTTCGTAGGATGATACGTTGATTTATATGCAATATTTGAAGTGATATTTCGTCGTGCAAATTTGAGATCAAAATGTAATTATTTTTGTAAAGTTTTTGATATGAGTTTACAACAATTCAAAACAATGTTGAAATTCATGAAAATAGTTTAATCAACATCAGATAATCGCCGGCTTAAAGATGGGCTAGGTCGTCAAGTATAATCTTGAATATTGCGCTATAGTTATCGCTTTAATATGAACGCACCAGCAACATATATAGTTTGCTCTGTGAGATTTATAATCTGTATTGGATAAGGCCAAATAGCCTGGCAGAAAAGAGACACAAATAAATATAATTGTGTTTGCACGCAAACGAAAAAAAACCGACTTCAATTACATCGAAGAGTAATACAACGTAGATCGACGAAAAAATAGTAATACTTTGTTCGTATTCCATATAACGCGACATTATAAAATTGTAGAATTATATAATGTTCTACTGTTATTTCTAACATTTTGTTAGCGACATGATTGTAGGTAGAAATTTCATAAAAGGCCCGTCGTCGATTCGCGCGAAGCGCTGACATCGCTTATTACGGCGGGTTTTTTAGTTGAAGCGGATTTATATTGAATTACGGTTTATGTCTTTTTTATTAAAAATATGTAATGTTCATGTTTTCACACAGCTCCGATGCACGACTGGAGTTTACCCCTTCAGATCAACTGTCTAAATAGGCACAAAAAGGCTTACTAGTCTAAGAAATATATTATTACTATATCAAATTGTAAATAAATGAATGCAATAACGCCATCTATCGGAACCTAATTGCGTTATTAGAAAACGTCGGAACGCCATCTCTAACAAGGTCATTCGTTCAGTAGATTTTACTGTTCAATTTTTTCATTCCGGGGCCTTAAATGAAAATCGATTCTTAAGGAGAAAACTCCAAAAACAGTCAAGTAAATACGCCATATCAGATATAGCTCAAAAAGTTCGAGTCAAATCTCAATTATATTTAAATGGGACCACATGACAAGCACCACCTATCGATTAAAAAAAGAATCATCGATATCGGTCCACCCAGTAAAATAGTAATGAGGTTAATATAACGTTGGTCGACGTAAAATAGCCAAGTAAATACCCAGTATTAGCGATAACTCAAAAATTAAAAGCTCAAATATATTTATAACGAATAAACTGCTACTCTCTACTCTAGTGGAATATTGTAATTTGATCGATAGTGAACGAAGTAATTTCATTACATTTTGATAGATGGCGTTGTGGCAAAGTATTGAACATGACCACAGTCGTCTTAACATCGTCATGTAAATACGTGGCATCAAAGATTACTCAAAAATTGCTCATTATATCTCAATCATATTTAAAACGGACGACATGACAACTATTAGCTTTTGATTTATACAAAAAAGATCAAAATCAGTGCACCCAGTAAAAAGATATAACGTATAATACAACGTAGGGTGACGAAAAAACCGTCAAGTAAATACGCAATATTAGATATAACTCACAAATTACGAATCAAATCTCAATTAAATTTGAATGGGACCACGTGACGAATAGTAGCTTTTAATTTATATAAGAAACGTCAAAATCGGTGCACCCAGTAAAAAGTTATGAGGTATAATACATCGCAAGGTGACGAAAATAATGTCAAGTAAATACGCGTTATCAAAGATTAATCAAAAAGTAGTTATCAGATCTCGATAAAATTTATATGTGACCACATGATAAACATCAGCTTTCGATTAAAGTAAAAATTATCAAAATCGATAAACCCAGTAAAAAGTTATTGCGGATTTTCAAGAGTTTCTCTCGATTTCTCTGGAATCCCATCATCAGATCCTGGTTTCCTTATCATGGTACCAAACTAGGGATATCCCCTTTCCAACAAAAAAAGAATTATCAAAATCGGTACACCCAGTAGAAAGTTATGTGGTATAATACAACGTAGGTCGACGAAAAAAGCGTGAAGTAAAAACGCATTATTAGATATAATTCGAAAAGTAGTTGTTAGATCTCAAATAAATTTAAATGGGACCAATCGGCACACACCACCTTTCGATTAAAACAAAATTTGTCGAAATCGGTCTACCTGGTCAAAAGTTCTGATGTAACATACATAAAAAAAAAAAAAAAAAAAAAAAAAGAAAAAAAAAAAAAATACAGTCGAATTGAGAACCTCCTCCTTTTTTGGAAGTCGGTTAAAAAAACCAAAGGTATATCATCTGATGACGCATTTTTGTATCAGTACTTTGTGGCATTTCTATTTATTCAAGTACATCTAAATGTTTCAAAATAAATTATAGGATGCTAGTTTTTCTATTAGTACTAAATCGGCGTGATTAGTTGTTGTAATTCACGTCCTACACAGGCAAAGAAGTGCAACCAATAATAGGACACGTTATTAATATTACTGTACTGTATTGTAACAGTGTGTTACAATACGCCACAGTAATATTGTAATAAGTGCTGTGTGGCTACGGCACTAAAGAATTTAGCCACCCCCTCTCTTCCCGTGGGTGTCGTAAGAGGCGACTAAGGGATAACAAGGTTCCACAACCACCTTGGAACTTAAGAAGCCGACCGATGGCGGGATAACCATCCAACTGCTGGCTTTGAAATACACAGGGCGAAGACGGGCAGCAGCGTCTTCGGTGTGACAAAGCCAGTACTGCGGTCACCAACCCGCCTGCCCAGCGTGGTGACTATGGGCAAAACACATGAGTTCACGTTATTTTTGGCGTCAACTTGTGGAGGCCTATGTCCAGCAGTGGACTGTATAGGCTGTAATGAATATTGTAATAAAGACACAATCAAATGTTCGAATAGATTTGTGTCTGTAACAGGAATATATGCGTCGCTCATAAAAGTGATATCAAGTGAAATACGATCACACGTTCATATTAAATATATCACTCACGTGAGTTGGATTCTGTTTCAAATATCCATTTATTTGCCTACATATGCTCCTAAGTCTATTGGAAGTGAAAATAAATGTGTTAATCACCAATAAATACTATAATAATTGTGTTTGCAGGCAAACGAAGAAAAACCGACTTCAATTACATCGACAAGTAATACAACGTAGGTAGACGAAAAAATAGTCAAGTAAATACGCATTATCAAAGATTACTCCAAAATTTGTAATCAAATCTCGATGAAATTTAAATGGTCCCACATGATAAACATCGGCTTTTGATTAAATTAAAAATCATTAAAATCGGTACACCCAGTAAAAAAAAGTTATGCGGATATTCGAGGGTTTCCCTCGATTTTTCTGGAATCCTATCATCAGATCCTGGTTTTCTTATCATGGTACCAAACTAGGAATATCTCCTTCCCAACAAAAAAGAATTATCAAAATCGGTTCATAAACGACGGAGTTGTCCCCAAACATACATAAAAAAAATACATATAAATACGGTCGAATTGAGCAACCTCCTCCTTTTTTTGAAGTCGGTTAAAAAAAGCAACATGTCATTTTTAGACAAACACAGGTTAAATAATTACAAAAAAAAAACAAAAAACCCGCCTGCGTGAAGAACAACTAATAGAAAATCAACTGAAAAAGCTGGAACAAGATAAAAATTCAATATGCACACAAAGTCAGCGAAATAAATAGAAACAATATCAAACATTTTGTGCTGTACATTTAAAATATATTAATACGGTAGTCCTTCGAAACTTTATGCAACGTCGTACATAACATGCAGTCGGAGACATGCACAAAGAGAGAATGATTTGACTTATCCTTCAATTTCATGCCTGCCAATTTCTTATATTATAATGACTATTGTACAATTACTGAGTGCAATAAAGAATATATACAAATATTACGCCCAGACTCAGGTGGAAACGGAAACCACAACCCCCGGAGCAGAAAGCAAAGCCACAAACAACGCCAACGGGCTAGCCATTTACTTTCTCACCTTCTCGTTAATCACAACGATATAAATGTACCTCATTAAGCAGAAGAAACCTTAATTTATCACCTAATAACGGTGATTATATAATTAAGTGCATGGCTCGTTCTGAAGATATTATTTTTCCTCAATAGAAACTTGTGGGTAGTTACACAAAAGTTCGGACCGACCGTTTCATCCAACACGATACAGCGCTGCACTTGAAACTTCACATTCTTTATCCTTGGGAATTAACCTCGCTTTAATGGAAAGAAAGTTTATATTTTTGTTAGTTAAACGGAACTATATATTTTTTTTTATTTTGTAAGTTACTACCGCTCGAACAAATACGCTTTACAGACTAATTTTACTCAAGTTAAACCTCTTTTCAGTTTTTTTTACTGGCCACGCACACAGATAAAGTAGCACAACATAAACACACGTAGATACCATTGGCGTAGACTAAATGTATTGAAAAGAAATTAACAGCTAAAGCTTATTCGGTGCAGGATTACATAGATGATAATGATGTGTGGATTTAGTGACGCTGTATTTTATGTAAGATATTATCAATTTTGTATTAAAACAAAGTTTATTTGTTTATAATATTAACTGCGAAGATTCTTGCGGATTCTTCATTGTAGGATCGACGTTCCGAATCGGTGATAGGTTTACTTTAACATTATTATTAATTTGTAATATGACGCCGCGTTGGCTCAACGGTCACAGCCATGGATTGTACCTGTTGCGCTGGCGGTTGCGGGTTAGATCCCGCACATGACAAACATTTGTATTGGCCATACAGGTGTTTGCCGTGGTCTGGGTGTTTGTGCAGTCCTTGTGGGTCTCCCCACCGTGCCTCGGAGAGCACGTTAAGCCGTCGGTCCCGATTTTTATCATGTACGTATCAATCGTTACTTATAGTAGGGAATATATCCGCCAACCCGCATTGGAGCAGCGTGGTGGATTAAGCTCTGATCCTTCTTCTAAAAAGAGGCCATAGTAGTGGGATATTACAGGCTGAAGCGTATGACGAAAATGCCTATTTGAATAAAGTTATTTTGATTTTGTTTTTTTTTTTTTTGATTTACCAGTCTTTGTTACTAATAAGACGCGTTTGTGAACACTTGAAAAATTCTAATTTGTAATCTCCATCGCAACAATTTATCCTTTATGTCTTCGTAATTTAATTCTAAGTGCCATTCGCGAAATTAGAAATTAAACGTTAGTAAAGGATTACTATCTAAATATTACACGAAAATTAGCTTTAAAATATACAAAGCAATAGTAGAAAGTATAAATATTATTTCGTGTTGAAACTAACGACATTTAATAAACTCTAGACCTGCATTCAATACTATTTAAAAAATACGATTAAATAAAAATGTTAAAATTCAAAAAAAAAATATCAAAAACACCAACTTATCATAATATTCAAATAACATTATTTCATATAATCTCAATAACTAAACAAACTGAGACACTTAAAACTCAACAAAATCCAATAATAATTACCTTCTATAAAAAGAATATCCCTAAAGAGTATAAAAAGTTGTTATTATAGGGCGCTTTTTCAAATTGTAACGTCAATAGTATGATGACAATGAGCCGACGCTTAGAGCTGCAACGCCGTGAGTGCGCTCTTTGTGTCGACGTGGCTTGTCCGTGGTTGAGTGGGGAGCAACTGCTACAATTGACATACATTGAGATAAGATCTTGACGTGTAATTATTTTCCGAGGATTTAGAACGACAATGTCTGATTGGGACGACGATATATATACTAGCTGACCCCGCAAACGTTGTTTTGCCATAACACAAAATTTCAAATATTTTTCTCAATTTTATCGCAGCAACAACTGTCGGCACAAACTGAAATTAAAATAGAATAATATTTAATATTTGATGCTGCGATGTTAGCGCAGTCTACCGGATCCAATGTAAAACATTCCAAATTTAACAACTATTTATAAATGAAAAATTAGTTAAATAAACATTTTCCAGTGGACCAAATTGTGAATCTTAACCATCCTCGAATCCCCTTGAACTTACACAAAAAATTTCATCAAAATCGGTCCAGCCCTCTACGAGCAGTTCAGTGACATACACACGCACACAAGAAATATATATAAAGACTAGCTGACCCGGCGAACTTCGTATCGCCTAACACAAACTTTATCGTATGGTATTAAAGTTCAAATTGACTTTTAAGTATTATCACAAATCTTTTGTATGGGAGTATAGAAAAGTGTTGTTTTTAGACTTTTTCAGGAAATTTAAATTTTTTTTTGAATTTTTCTCTCCGTAAGAACCATCCTCGTACTTCAAGGAACATTTTAAAAAAAGAATTAGCGAAATCGGTCCAACCGTTCTCGAGTTTTGCGCTTAGCAACACATTTTGCGATTCATTTTTATATATAAGATATTACAAAGCGGATATATTACAAAGCAGAAAAGTTCTGTTTTAATGCACTAATTTCAGGAACTACTTTTTCGAATTAAAAAATATTAACGCTATGGATAATCCATTTAGCGACGAAGGCCATGGGCTATATAATATCACGCTACGATCAATAGGGACTGTGCAATATCATGAAAACGACAAAACTATTCTCTTTTGAGAGCTTCCGTTGTTTGTGCTACGCAAAGGGTTGAAGCTACCCAAAAGATATGTATAACGGCTTTGATTGCCATTAAAACTTCTAAGACAAAGTCCGTGACAGCTTATGTGTCCTTTGAGATTAGCTCATTATAACGTTTTTGACGTAACAACAACGACTGCTGCATGCACGAAAAAGGGTGACTCATTTTTCCACTCTTTGTTTTGCCCATTGTCCCGTTACGCTCATTGTACGCTTGCGCCACATCTATCTCTCTTCCACTCGATTGCCCTATGCGTCCGAGGAGATGTTTTGTTATGACGTTGTCTCGTTAAACTATCGTCCGTAAACCAACTTTACAGACAACCGATTTTTATGGTAATCAAGTTTATTCTAAAATAATGCATTATTTACGCTTCAGCCTGTAATATCCCACTACTAGCATAGGCCTCTTTCCCTACTCTCCTCTTCCTACATGGGGATGTAGAAGGATCAGAGCTTAATCCACCACGCTGCTGCAATGCGGGTTGGCGTATATATTCCCTACTATAAGTAACGATCGCTATCAGGTGTACATGATAACAACCGGGACCAACGGCTTAACGTGCTCTCCGAAGCACGGTTGGGAGACCCACAAGGACTGCACAAACACCCAAATCCAAAAACAATAATGCATTATTTGCGAAGGTGGTTTTATAGACATGATATAAGTATATTCATAATCTACACCAGAGCGGTTGTAATTATGTATTAAAAAGAAAATGTATAAATTCTATAGTAAAGTAAATTTTGACAACCCCCAACTAAACTTTAAATTAAAGCTCTGATTATGAAACAAAAATTCTAATATTTTTTTTATACATAGGGTATGCTATGATCAAATATTTGAATTATGCATATCGCGATGTATTGTGTGGTGAGTTCGTTATGAAAACCCTGTTTACACTTCGCTTCGGGGCTTCGTAAGTAGCTCAGTAAAAATTTCATGTTGATCTAAACGGGATTCGGGTATCGAAATTCAAAATCTTTTGTAATACGTTCCATTTGAAAAAGGAACTTTGATGTGTATTAAAATACAAGTCACGCATGTTTCGATAGACACACTATTTTTTTTTTTTTTTTACGATACCGTTTGACTTGTATTTTGACTTCATATGGAGAAAGTAATCAGTTCGACTTTTTTTGGGTCTTACATCATAACTTTTTACTGAGTGATTTTGATTATTCTTTATTTATTCGATATTTTTATTTATTCTTTTTTTATTCGAAATCAGATACTTGTCATGTGGTTTCATTTAAATTTGACTGAAATCTAGCGAGATCCTTTTGAGTTGAATGCGTATTTATTTGACTTTTTTTTGTCTAATTACGTTATATTACTTTTCCACATTAATGAAGGCGGTTTTTTTCGTTTCCAAGTAAACACAATTATTAATTTTGTTCTACAGTAAAATATATATTTCATACGTAGACAAATCAAAATTCGTATCCTTTGCCAAAATGGCAATTTTGAATTCGTATAGAACACTAACAAAAAAGAACCACCCCAAAAAAATTGATTACTGTATCATACATAAAACAACAAAACATAATCACTAAACAAATACCAATAACTAAATAATATGTTTATCAAAATCACATCGAATAAATCACAGCGTTCATATAAAACACAAAGCTTGTCGTATTCAAGCTGGTTAGCAAGTGATATGCCCCAATAAATGCCAGCTTGTGCCCCGCCGGCACACACGACAAAAGAAGAAAGGACTCACCGGACAGCAGCAGCGGTAGTAGAAAGGCCACGCTTCCGGCGAGCCCCATGTCGCCCTGTGAATGCAGAAACTTTGTTGTAAATTTGTTTTCGTTGAATTTTAGTTTTAGTTGTATTCATAGCTATTTTTGTTGTAAATATCTACTACGAAGCAACTTTAATTGCTTGTAGTACCGTATTGTAGTAGGTAAGAAATGTTCTTTCTTCAATGTTTGTATTTTGTAGATGCCTGATGATGGTCCAATAAAGGATCGAAACGTCGCATGAATTTGCAATTAGTGGTTTGATTGGCACCTTATGTCCACTTTCCTGCTAACCGTCAAAGAATACTTATAACAAATGGACACAACGATAAATAACAAGAAATAAACTTAATCTTATATATAAAGTTCTCGTATTACGTACAATGTTAGTCACCAATGTTAGTAACCATACTCCCCCGAAATGGCTGGAACGTTTTTTTTTTAATTTTGTGTGCACATCGGATAGATCTGAGAATCGGCCAACAACTATTTTTCATACCCCTAAGTTATAAAGAGGGATTAAGGGGGTTAATAACATATATAACAAAACAACGTTTGCGGGGTCAGCTAATGTTAAATAAAAATCATATTTGCCATAAAAAAATTCTTTAATTTGTTCATCTGAAGTTGCTTTACTTGAATTACAACAGTGGCCACTGCGGCTGGATAACGCGTTAACAATCGTGGCTCATATAGTACTACTGCTGTATTGATTACTATATGCAATATTATAGGCTATATTTAATACTGGACTGGCTCTATCTGCGACTGTGTAAAAAAATACTGAACTAAAAAACAATTACTGAACTACAACATCTGATATTTTCTTAAGTATTACGACATTTTAAAATGGTAATGGCTTATCTGTTGTCTGATTTTTAAATGTTATTTTAAAACACATCTTAACTGATTCGTTGCTGTCCGCCCAACAGGCGTTTCATTTTTTAATCGATTATAACACCCTCAAATTAAGTTTTAGAAGGGTCTGTCTAGAACAAAACTATCAAGATTTTCCACGTAGACCAAACCTTGTTATCTTAGCATCTGGATATTATGTGAATTCCAAAGTTGCAGGGATTGACAACCTTTATAAATTAAAATAAATTGCATTGAATTATTTCTAATTTATGGCACATGGCACGATAAAAGTAAAGTCTTTAAAGCGATAGCTTTAACTAGAAACAATACTAAAATTAATAGTTTAGCTAGCTCGACCTGGTGATTTCATCAGCCTAATAACGCATAATATCCCGGCACTATCCGCGTTTTAAAAAATATCTGATACCGTCGAAATTCCGAGGAAAAGTAACCTATGTGTTATTCTAGATCATAAGGTATATACGTATCAAGTTTTATTACAATATCTTAAGTAGTTTTCATGTGGAAGAGTACAAAACATCCAACCATCTATCCGAAAAAAAAAAAATTATATTAATATTAACGACGCCGCGTTGGCGCAGCGGTCACAGCTATGGATTGTACCTGTTGAGTTGGTGGCTGTGTTTGCCGTGGTCTGGGTGTTTGTGCAGTCCTTGTACGAGTAGGTCTGCCCACCGTGCCTCGGAGAGCACGTTAAGCCGTCGGTCCCGGTTGTTATCATATTATACACTTGGTTTGAAAAATGTTTCCAAGAAGGTAGGCACTAGACTATGAAATATATGTAAATATCAAACGCATAAAATATAATATTTTAAAGGCCTGCCTAAATTTAAACGCAAAAAGAACAATCACATTAGAGGCAGAAAGAACCCAGGCTTGTTCATCTGGACTCCTTACAACAATGCTTAAGTCGCGTTTGAGTCTGGTCGCAAACAAAACGCCCCTGTAATTCTCGGCATTCTTTAAAACGATCCCCATTGTTGAGGTGTACGTACTCGGCGGTTTGTGCACACGGCAATTTATTCGTGTAATAAACTAAGTGTGAGTTGGATTTAAATGTGAATTAATGTCATTTGAAATAAAGTTGTGCCTGTTTAATTTATTTATTTTTATTTTACTCAAAATGAGTAGTTCATAACTCGTGCTAGCTTCAAAAATCTGCGTTAAAGGCTACAAAACTGAAACATTCTGAATAAAACTTAAAAATAATTGAAATCAACCTTGCATGTACTAATGTGATTCGTGACTGTCAAATTTAACCCGACATAGACGAGTGACGAACGCTAAAAATACAGCATTATCAAATTTAATAGACAATATCTTCACACAAATTACTTACAGATGTGCAACGTTTTTGTCGAACAACAGAGCCACATAGCGCCTACTATAGAAACTACAAAGGTACATTAATTTTATTAATAACATAAATATCGATAGTATTACATTGCAAACTAACTAGATGGCGCTGGAACGGAAATCTAAAGCTTTGAGATTTGTATAAATATAAACGAGACTTAACTTTGTACGCACGCACTTTTTTTGAATAGTTTACTATTGACATTATATTTTATATTAATTTATGACTATCTATGAATAAAATGTAAATATGGATGGTCGTAATTGGCCTATTTGATTATATTTCACTCTTGTTTGTTTTATATTTTTTTCTGTGCTGTGTACCATCCGTTATAAGTAAGTAAATAAATAAATAAATAGACGATTATATAATCTGACATTTGATACAATTTAAACTCGAGTTACACAAATATTATTGTTACACAAAAATATCGCGTTATAAATATTTTACAGGCTAATAAAACGACACGCAGTCAACGATACCTTTTCTTATTAATAACAATAAAACTTCTATTCACGCAACTCTGAATTCATAATTAATTTTTAAAGGTACTTTAAAAATAAAAAAGAAAGGAGAATCTTTAAAATATAAATTTTTTCCCTAATATTATTTTGAAGCGCCAAAAAAAAAAATTAATTTAAAATTATCTCAGCTTTAAATGTTACTTTTTGATCTAATAATTTTAAACAATACTAAATTCTCAATAATAACTAATTATAATGAGTCCTTTCATCTATACATATAACAGCACTTACAATTCAGAGAACGAGAATTTATTTAAATTTATTAAGTTCAGACAGTCTTATCTGTGAACCCGCATTGGATTAGTGTAGTGTATGAAGTTCCAGCCGCTCTCCTAAATGAAGAAAAAAGCCTATGCCCAACAGTGATGGTTAAAGACTTAATCAATAAAAAATACAGACTCACGACTACCTTGATTTGACAAGTAAGTTTTTTTTAAAGTCACCATCGATTCACCGTTAGAAGTCACCATGATGGCGAAGGATATAATAGATTAAAAATGGATGCTAGAATAATTATACAATTCAAGTGTGTTAGTTTATATGAATATAATAAACAAAAATTAGCTTCTTACTAAAAATAGTTGTGATTATGACTTCCTTGAGAAGAATATAAATTCACTGTAAATTAATAATATCTGTTCAGTTTATAACTACGTCTTGAAGTACATTGTAATATTATAACTTCTTAGTGTTTCAAAATTAAGTTAAATATTTAAAAGTGAAGTCTTTTAATAAGCCCAACAAAGTGCCCCAAGAAAGCAAGCTGCGGAGTGAGTGACTCTCATTAGGCTATATCTAAGTACTTCCTGACTTGACTCAAAACAGTTGGTGGTCTGTGGCGAAACATAGATTTCAGTAAGTGATCCCTGATGACTTAAAGATTAATACCTACTGTATAAATGAAACAATCTTAACCAAACAATATATTAGTGGAAACGCTGAAACGCTTAGCGTATAATTGTTGACCTTACGATTCTTCATGACTCATTTGCAAATGAAAGACTTGGACCATCGAAGTAGTAGTAAAGATATGCAAAAAATTACTTAACATGTTAGAGCTATTATTTATGACGACGAGTTGGTATTTTTATTCATAGAAAATTTAACTAAGGTAGGTAGGGTACAGAGAGAGTACAGTATCGCTGGGAGGACGAGGTACAGAGAGACCTGCGCGAGCTGGTGACAGCGGACTGGCGCGAGATAGCTCTGGACTGGGACCGCTGGAGACTTTTGGTGTTGGAGGCCAAGATCCACTTCGGGTCGTTGAGCCAGAGGAGTAAGTAAGTAAGTAAGTAAGGTAGGGTACAACGGTAACCTCCTCAAAATATGAAGCTTCCCCACTGGGGAAGTACCTCGACCTTCCATAGATGACAGCTAAATAATACTGCTTTCAAGCAGTTTTGTGTTCCCGTGGTGAATGAGGTGATCAGAGCTCCTGGGGGGAATTGGGGTAAGATAGGCAACGCGCTTGGGATACTTGTTTTTTTGCAGGCATCTATAAGCTACGGTAATCGCTTATTATCAGCCGCACGCTTGTTTGACGACTTAGTTGTATAAAAAATGTAGGTTATATTACATAAATTTGGGAAGATCTATAATAGATTCTTCTGTTGTTCAGGCTAAGTTAAATTGCGCGGGAACTCTAGTCATATAACATAATTAATTTGTCTACATGTAAATTTATTAGAATGAATAATTAAAATTAAAATAACGTCTTTCCCCGCTCCGACTTGAACGTACTCCACAAAGGCTCCGCGAGGGACTAACGAAAATGTTGGTTTTAATTAAATCTAGCTTAATTAAATATCATTAATTATTGTCGCTGTAATTGGAAATTGATCGTTAAGAATTCGATTTGAGCAATTATCACTTGTAAGACAAGTTATTATTTGTAATGAGATATATCGATAAGGTTTTAATTTAAATTATTTACGTAGAATACAATCGGAATATTGCTTAAATTTGAAGCAGCCTGACTGAGGAAGTACGTCAAGGGTCGAGGCACTTGTAATACTTCTGGTGTTGCAGGCGTCTGTAAGCTACGGTATCCACTTACCGTCAGGCGGACCGTACGCTGGCTTGTCTCCTTTGTAGGTTACAAAAACAAAAGTGTGTGTGTACTTATGTATGCACGTAAGAAGTTATACTTCATTGGCTAGCTAGCTTCACGTTGTTAACTTATTCTTCATTGACTAGCTAACTTCAGGGTGTCGGTTTTTTGTGTAAAAGTTTATTCCCATAATTTTCCCTATGGCGCTAAAAGAAGTATAACTTCAAAAAATATGTCAAAGAGTCAGTCCCATTAAAATTTGATCGAGACACGATGACTACTTTTTGAGTAATCTTTGATAACGCGAATTTACTTGACTTTTTTTGTCTACGTACGTTGTATTACTTGTCGGTGTAGTTGAAGTCGGTTTCTTTTCGTTTACGAGCAAACACAATTATTAAACCAAATAGTTTTCTTAATGAAACAACTTTTTCGAATTTTATCGCGGTTTATTACCTTTTTTGATTCCCGACGTTTCGGATACTTCACAGCAACTATGGTCGCGGGAGGACTGAGGTGTCAGACGTCCGAACGTTACAAAGTTATTCGAAACTACTCGACATACATCAATATTTTATTTAGTCCTATCTACGCAGAATGTGTTAATTGAGTCTTTAATCTGTGGTAAATTATGCTTGGTATTTGATTTAATTAAATTAATAATGGGGTCCCAAGCAGGTGGTAATTGCCAGCCATCTTATCTATTGAAATTCGGATGTTTTTTAATTTCAATAGCCTCGCAGATCATCCTTGGTTGGAATCGGTGTTCTTTTGCGAGGATCTGTGGTTTATCGAATCTAATATAACGGCTAGCTGTGTCTAGACTTTTCTAGGGTTTTCTTTTAATCTTCTGTCTAGTATGTTTGGTGAAAATCCTTAACAAAATACCGGGTCTAACCTGTCAATCAGTATCGAAGATAAACGGGAGCATTTGTTTACACGCAACCTTTCACCCCGATCGTCCTTTGCCTCTTTGCGAGGAACCATAAATAAACTGTACATTTCAACAAAAAAAGAAGAAAAAAAAACTATGTTGTCAATTGATTTTTAATTATATTAAGCAAGTGACATAACACTGTACGTTTATACATTTTAATCTTCAAAAAAAAAAAACATTTTTTTTCTGATATTTAATTCTATATCCTTGAATAAAACTATAGTAGAACCAATCATATTGAAGGTGATTTGAAGTTATTTGAGGGTATTGTATAACCTGTACTTAACTAGTTTTTTTTTTTAGTATGTTTGCCTGTATCTTGACATTATATTAAAACGCATTGTGTATGGGATTTATTTTTACTTGAAAATTCGATTTGTCCGGTAATAAAAATCAAATCAAATTAATCAAATAAAAGTTAATTCAAACAGGTTTAAAAAATACTGGAATCGTCATTTTACAAATTAAAATTTTAAATTGTTTATTATTTAAAATTATTAAATTATATTAAAACATAAATAATAACTTAACACTTTCTTTTTTATGTTTTTTGTAAAGTTCTCAATATTTTTGTTAAGTTATTTTCAGAAACAATAGATTACAATACTGGTACACTTTCTACATTTTGATTTCCCGACGAAACTTTTCCATTCACTTTAAATTTAATTGAAGCTTTTTTGTAATTTATTGATTAATTAATTAATTATTAATTACATATTAAATTTATTTGAGATATTATATAATTTTTATATAATTTAAATATTTGTAATAAAACAACGCCATTGTCTCAATCGCATAGAAAAGAAATAACATATATTAATTAATTCCTTCAAGTAAACATAAAGTAAAACTTTATGAAAGTGTAATTGTGTATTGTGTGTTTCCGACACAAGTGCAAATCCTACTGGGGGCCGTTATGTGTGAAGCGTTTTATTTATTTATTTATTTATTTATTTATTTACGAAAGTATATTTTATATTGCAATCTCTTTACTTACGTTTATAGCAAAAAAACTAAAACTTATAATTAAAAGATAGAATTGATTCCATTATATACCAAATTTAAGTTTATTTATTTAATTAGGTGCAAGTTTTTGTCGCTGGATGGATGGATGGATGGATGTTTGTTTCTTTTTCACGCACAAACTAGTATTTATTTAACACTATTGTTACTACCTATGATATTTAAAACTATTGCTAATTTGATAGAAACTATAGTACGTTGATAGCTTGAGTTCAACAGTAATATGTAGGCTACTTATATTCCCAGTTTCCCACGTTACCGGACATAATGCAGGTGAAACCGTGAAGTGCAACTAGTCAACAATATTTCTTTCTCATATGTATAGACAGTTGGTGGTAAATAAATTTTCGTAATTAAACACATAAAATATCGGAGTTCGGTTCAATATGATTTCCGGTACACTCATAAATCTAGGCCTTATTTCATCAACACATATATTTGAAATAAGTATTTTTGATTCCGTTTCAAAATATATAAAAACGTTCATATATCACTGGATAACTATAATAATGTTTTAAGTGTTAAAAAAAAGTTTTACAATTTTCCTTATTATTATCATTAATCTTGAAATAAATTTAAGTTTTTTAATGCTAGAACAAAGAAACACATATAAAACATCTTTTTTTATTTCGAAACAATAACATAGCAATAAAAGATTTAAAAAATTGTTTCTGACAAAACAATATTAAGTCATAAATAGACATACGTTTTCAAAAAATCATAAACTATGTGGCATTTAAATTTTCTTACATAAAAGAGTTTCCCGAACTTTGCCATTCTTGTCTAAAACTTTTTAAAAAGTCTTTAACCACTATTTATAATATTAATTTCTTAGCAAACTAATTCTATTAGTAAAAAATACTTAAAGATACTTACAAAGAATAAATTAACCTTTAAAATGTACTCAAGTCTCAAATAGTAACATCTTAACACTCAGTCACGACAACTATTAAAAACTTCACACGTAGCGAGCTACGACGTAGCTCTTGTAGCACGACCGCGCGCGACTCGTAGCCGACCACAAATGGCGGGAGATGACGTGACACAGACTAGATGGAACATATCACAGCACTTCTAAAATTCCAGTTTCCTGATCGATATACTGTGTTTTATAAATATTTATGAGTATTCTATATAATTGAGGATTTACTAAATATTTTGTTCTCGTTTCGGGCATAAATTAATTTTGAAATGTTTGGCTTTGTTTTTTTTTTTTGCGTAAATAGTTTTGTTTGCATATTTTTTATTGTTTGATAGAAATAAAATATTACTGTCGTTTTATCTAGAGTGATTTTATACATAAAAAAGTATACATTTTTCGTTAATTAAGTTTTAATAATAAAAATAAAAATATAAAATTTCTATTTGATAAATAATACTTCATTAATTATTCGATTCTATTTATTATCTAGTAATTATATTTATCAACTACATATGTTATAGTTTTTTGATTGCTATACAAATAATTAAGAATGAGGGAAATACAATTGCTATATTACTTTACTCTAACGCTTGTTCCACGCTCTCGCTCCCACGCTGAGGCTCGAGCGGAACGTGATACTTTTTCGTGTATGCAGCCGGTGTTCAGCAATTTATAAGTCATTATTGATTATTGCGTCAAAAAAACTTATTAGAAACTTTTCTCTGTTTTATAACGTTATATGTAAGATAATTATCTTAATTTTACTTATACCTGGTGAAATTTATTCAAGCCTCAGCGAAAAGAATTTCACTATAAAAACATTACTATTGATATGTAAAATAGGCTTGCATTTATATGTATTACACGTGTTTGATATTGATTACATTGATTTCCAGAAATTTCGACACTATTGCAATAGTGTCTATAGATAGCGCTATGATCTCAAGCAAGCGATGTTAAAAATATTTGCTCGCTACCAGTACCATTGTCACTTTATTCGAATGAAACTCGATTCTATTTTCTATACACGAAACCTACAGAAATGACTCACTGATCAAGAAGGATTATTAAGCTTCATCTAGTAGGTGGGTCATTCGTATATAATACGTTTAGCAATGGACGATTTAGATTCATTGGTTTTAACGTCCTTTATATCTATGATCAGCGAACTTGCACGATCTGTTTTGCCTGTGCGATAGATTACTATTTTTCAATTATAAGCTCCCTTATCATTTACTCGTAGATCATGTTGACTGAAAGTTAACTAGTAGATTATTGAATCTTTGATACTTTAGTTTCAAACACATATTAAATTAATTAAATTTACTTTACTGCATCGTAGTATTAGCGAAAAATCATAAGTATATAATTTAAAAAACAAGCGGTCGAGAAACGTCTTCCTTATTGCAACATCTACGTTCAAGTTTAGACAAGTTGGATGATAAAAATTCGTCGCGGGACAGCTAATAATGTCGTAATCGTCGCCGAGGTACGACAATTGCCAGCCGAGTTAGTTCACCCGGGGGAGCGCTACCGACGCACGTGTGCGCACAGAGTTACTACACAGACATGATAGCATGCACAGAATTTATGATATGTACATGTTGACACGGGAGTAATAAAGTAGACATTTTTATGTAAACAAACTGAGATCAACGATGGTTTTGTAGGAGAAACGCTTTGTTTTATTGGTGATTTTGATACAATTTTAAAAATATGTGACATTAATTATTAATAATGTATTATTGACTAGGTTTTTTTTTAATTTTATTTTAACCACTTGAATTGATTAGTATGTATTTTCGTATATAAGAATCGTAATATATATTTCCGCCCATTATAAAAGTAGTATGCTTTATATATATAAAACTAGGTAGGCTGTGATCTCCTTAAAGGTCGCATTACTACCCCAGTCGGGCTGTTCAAAATCTATAACTTTCAATATTTTCTTCATTATTTCAGATTTCTTTATAAGATTAAAATTATATTTTGGTGAATATCGTGTCTCGTAGAGTTAAATAAAAATTATGCATGAAACTTTTGTAGAAAAACCGAATCGTTGATCTTTGTATAACTCGGCGTTGTCTTTAGCGACGGTCGACAGCGCCTGCTTGTAGGAGATACGCGCATTTCTCGAGTATATTTAAACTTTAACTTTCGTACAATGAACTTGAAATTTATATAAAAGGCTTATTTACTATTACAATATTAACCCTTCGAAGCCCATGTGAACATAAGTTACGATGGAGAGTGTTTAGGGTCATCTGGACCTTATTAATTTTCATTGTAAAATTTTGATCCTATAGTCCAATAATTGTGTTGTATGTTCATATTTATTTTTCAAAAAATCCTGTTATATCATCATTCCACTTTACTCATAACAATTAATTCTATTTAGTTGCAAATCTTTATAATTACAAATAATATTTTTTAACTATCCAGGGCCTGTTAGACACCACTTATGTCACAAGGGTTAAATTCAGGAAGCAGGATGGTATTATTTTGATATACGCGGACGCCTGCAACACCAGAAGCATCACTAGTGCTTTGCCGACCCTACCCTCAACTCAGAGCCAGAGCTCCTGGGGAGGGTTGTTGGTAAGGTCAAAGGCATCCATTTCAAGGCATTTTCTTTTTGCCCAATGTCTCACATTATAATTATGTAATATACAAACTCGATTTCGCTGTTGTGGGTCACAGTGTAGTAATAATTGAGTCTGGAAACTTGATTTGTCTATAGAAAGACAAGAATATTTATAAATTTATTCAGTAACATATAGATACTTTTAATGTGGGTCGCAAAAGTAAAGAAACTTAAGAAGTGGCCACAAAAATTTAAACAACCTGAACAATTCAAAAGTTTGAGTCCGAGGCGAAATACCATGGGAATGTTCAGCCACGCGTAGCTTGCGAAAATATGATTTGTACGATTAGCTTTGTGTTATACACATGTTATACACTCTTCTGAATATTTTACTAAATTGTGACAACAATTTAATAATATTTTAACTTGAATAATATTTTAATGAATGGTCCAGATTTATAATTTCTAGCCAAGCGAGTTTTAAAAATCGGTTTAAGAAGAATGGATCATTTTTTTGGTAAGGTTATGTAAAGAACATGATTTGTTTAGTTTTTATATTTTTAGGACGTTTTCTCTTTCTACTTCTTGTTTTTTCAATTATTAGAATCAATTTATAATCTGTATAGAGCGTTGAAAATACTTCAAAAAAGGAGGAGGTTCTCAATTTGACTGTATTTTTTGTATGTTACCCCATTACTTCATATTAGGTGGGCCGATTTCAATTATTCTTTTTCTAATCGAAAGGTAGTGCTTGTCATTTAGTTCCATTTAAATTTAATTAATTGACATATGACGAGTATTTTTTGATATATCTCCAATAATACATGTTTACTTGACTATTTCTTCGTCTACCTACATTGTTATTACTCATCGATGCGATTAAAGTAGATTTTATTTCATTTTGCAAATACAATTTTATGAAAGGAAAAGATTTAAAAAAAATGTTTAGTAACAAGCTGTTAACTACCGCATGCGATTGCAAATTCTGCTGACAGAATACATATAAAAAACTCAAAAGCATCGAAATATTCCATCATTGTGATGCTTCAAGCTATTTCAGCTAACTTTAAAATGTAAATAGTTAAAATATTTGCATCAAAACTTAAGCCTCTTTGGATCTAAGAGCGCACTTCCAGAATTAATTTAGGTCAAATTGCCAACTGCAAATACATTGAAGAAGCATTAAGGTTAGGGGAAATATTGTGTACGAAAATTATGTTGGAAGGTGTTATCTAACTGGACTTGTAAACTGGATACATACTATTCATATTTATGTTTGAGATTTTGTTAATTAACTGGACTTTGCTGAACTAGACCAAACCACTTGCATGCATCTTTCTGGGCATTAGGCAGTTACGTCTTCCTTGCATAGAGATGGGTTGAAAATTTTCCCATCAAGGCAGAAAATTAGCACACAGGAAATATCCCGCTCAAAATCTGAAGCAGCCTTACTGGGGAAGAAATCTTACAGAAGACCACAGCCAAATAATACTGCTTTCAAGCAGTGTTGCGTATCTGTGGTGAGTAAAGTGATCAGAGCTTTTGGGGGGAATTGGGGATTGGGTTGGCAACGCGCGTGTGACACTTTTAGTGTTGCAAATGTATATAAGCTGCGGTAATCGCTTATCATCAAGTGAACCGTACCCTTGTTTGCCGACCTACTTATATATATAAAGCAATTGAGTTGATAGAGAACTTCCTTTTTGTGCAGATGGTTAAAAGACTACCTTTAAACTTTATTTTGACATTGATTATCGAAGAAAAAAAACCTTCTAACGGAGAATTGAATGGAACCGTTGAAAGATCTCAGCGATTTGTTTTACTTATTTATTTCTTAAAGGTTTTCAGTTGATAAAAATGGCATCTCAATCTATACAAATAAATAAAATTGGAGTATCTGTTTGGAATATCAAAAAAACCACTTTTTACTAAATTCATATGTAAAGAGATATAACAAAATAACATTTTTTATATTTTTTGTCAGTCTGTCTTTTTGTTCTGGCTAATCTCTGAAACGACTGGACCGATTTTGACGAAACTTTCACTAGCAGCTGATGTAGTTAGGAGTAACTTAGGCTACTTTTATTCTAGATTTTTTTTCTCTGCGAACTGAACAATATTTATTTTGTTAAATTCCACGTAGACGAAGTCACGGGCACGGCTAGTATAATAATAAATTACTTTTTTGTCATAGGTACAATGTTTTTATCGTTTCTATGAAACCATAAGACGTGTAATATACTCAATATTACATGAGGTTTCCTTCATCACAATGAACTGCTAACAAAGCAAAAATATTTTTATATCGAATAGGCTTTCAAAAGCACCTTCTAATCGTCATTTTATAAATTAAAATTTTAAATATTTTAACAAAATTTGTTATATTGTAGTTATTTGACTTCCGTAACATCTTTTGGTTGGAGGAAATTAAATGTCTCTTTTGATAGTAAATATATCAGTAGTGGACGTGAAGTGGTTATTAAATAATAGTGGTTGCTCGTAAACGAGAAAAAAGCGATTTCAATTACATCGACAAGTAATACAACGTAGGTAGATGAAAAATGGTCAAGTAAATACACGTTAGATATAACTCGAAAAGCACTTGTCAGATCTCGATTTAATTTAAATGGGATCACATGACACATGACAGCACTAAGATATGCACAATTATGATATTTGTACATATCGAAATCTTAACGTGCTTTTCGAGGCACAGTTACATAACTTACGAAGATAAACGTTGAAACGTCCTGTGTGGATTGGGGGTAGGGTCGGCAACGTGGTTGCTACGATTCTGGTGTTGCAGGCATCTATAAGCTACGGTAATCGCTTACCACCAGGTTGAGCGGTACGCTTGATTGCCGACCTAGTTGTATGAAAAAAAAATACGATTAGACACAATGATACTTTAAAATAAATTTGTGGTCTGCAAATTAATTTTCGGTAACAAGCACAGTGGTCATTGGTGGTAGGCTGCCTGGTGGTTAATGGTTTACCATCAGGTAATCTGCACGCCGACTTACTTGTATTAAATGAAAAAAAAAAATGGTTTTTCAAATTTGGAAACTTTCGATTCCGTCGAATACCATACCAACGTTTTACTGTTGATCCAGTTTTAAAAAAACAAACAATGTCAAAAATTCCATATACCTTACTGAATCAATCTTCATGAAATTTCCTGGAGTAGCAGTTCTTAGTTGACGACTTTACCCTTATTCCTTAAATGTGCGAATTTATCTTTCCTTCTTTTACACAACGTCTTAGAGATAAAATAGCTAACATAATAGTTTTGAAATTCGACTATAATCTAGTTCCATCTCTCATCACATTGTCTTAGAGTACTCGAGGCTCGCAACATCGTTGTTTGCGGTGCCTTTATGTTTATGTGTCGCTGTGTAGGATGAGAGGCAGCTGAATATTCATCAGGTGCGGAGCGCGAGTGGCGTAATGTTAACAGCGAATTGTGTCTCGCGATCCTTGACTTAAAATAAAGGATTCGTTTTGAAATATAAATTATTTTAATTTACTTTGTGACTGTGTTGTACTCTTGTTAATTTTTTTAATCGAAGCTTATTACCATCGAGCTGCTAATACAAAAATTGCAACAGCCGTGGCTCTCTACTCAAGACAACAACATATTTAAAAAATTAGGCAATTACTCAGTTTAAGAAGAGAAAAGAATGAATATTTACAGTTTTTTTTACGCATTTAGGTTTTTAAATGTGTATACTTACTGCGACTAACGAGTTTTGATTGACAATGGAAAAAAACGCATGATTACAATTCAGCGGGTAACATTCCGCATCCATGATAATTATTTTGACATTGTTTTGTAATTTCGACATATGAATTTGATACCAAAATTATTGATATTTATTTCTTTTAATATTAATCCACTGAGAGTAATGTTTTTTTATTGACATTGTAAATTTTAATCATTGTATTCTGATAAGATTGTATATTTCTAATTCTATTTTTATCATTATTTTCTTCATTTGTCATACCTGTGTTTTTACTTTTTTTTGATTGACTTACTTGTGTCTGGAGCAGCTCTGTAAACTTGTATGCATGGAGAAATAAATAAATAAAATAAATAAGTTTTACTGCTGGGCATAGATCTCTTGCCCATTTAAGAGAAGAACCGGAGCTTAAAATCGACCACGTAGCTCTACTGCGGAAATAGATGCCATGGAAGGAAATATGTACATAATTATTATACAACGGCACACAAACAATAAAAATCTGCGTACCTATACTACGAATTTCATTAATTACACTATTATGATTATCTCCGCCAGTAGCGTATCCACATTCAAGGAAGTTATCTGAATAATAGAGCAGGCAGGCGTAAATCATAGAAGCCGTGACGCGATTCAATCACGCCGGTCGGATTACGTCTCGGCGATGAGAACCGACTACTATTGGACTTGTGTGGACTGGTATGAAACCTGATTTGTGGAAACAACACACAGCGCAAAATAGGGGCTTTGCAATTCCAAAGAAATTTGGGTCATAGTTATAATTTATCAGTTTATATGAACAGTTTTTAAGAATGTCCTCCAGTCCGCTGGATCGACGATCTACGTAAGATTGCTGGTGTAGGACAGATGAGGA